>NC_086449.1:801475329-801538706 GCF_028390025.1 Pseudophryne corroboree | reverse complement strand
AGGAGATCACCACAGGTGGAGCTAATTAACTATTACCTCTCAGGCAGAGAACTCAGGAAAACTGACAAGCTGTTTAACTCCGTGAGTGAAAAGACACAGGATCCAGGACAGATGGCAGGGGTAAGTCACCAAATATAAAACCTACAGTCAGGATTGTGACAGTATCCCCCTCTTCAAGGGTGGACTCCGGACACCCATCTTGAATCTTAGAGGAACTTGAGAAATTCATACAGAAGAATTTAGGACCTTCGTTGATGCAGATTCCAAAGGTTTAGGACTAAATTCTTTAACTACAGCGTTACTGAAAGTCTGTAAGTCATGGAACACAGGATCATTACTCTCAAAGAGCATGTTGGCCCACTCCAAAGCTCTTCCTCTGAATGCCAGGAACAGATATCGAGTAACGTTGGAAAGAGTTACTGCACCTGAAGGATCAGACTCCATCCGAGAGAGAAATTGTTCAACCAGAGCGGCATATTGCAATAAATCTCCATCAAAGTAAATAGGTGGAAAACCATCAGACGAAAGCTTAGAGGATGAAACTGAAGAAAGCTTTTGCTGGACGAGTAGGACTGGATTGGATCCGAGGATACTTGAATTGGCTGGAGCCAAAGGAGACGGACCAGGCTGGTCCTGGAGTATTGCTGGACCGGCTGGAACCGGGACGGACTGACCAGGCGGAGCCTGGAGTATTGATGGACCGGCTGGAACCGGAACGGACTGGCCAAGCTGGGCCTGGAGTATTGCTGGACCGGCTGGAACCGGGACGGGCTGAGCCCTTTCTTCACAGGGCTGGGCTGAGGCAAGAGCCCCCACTTCACGGGGCTGGGCTGAGGCAAGAGCCCCCACTCCACGGGGCTGGGCTGAGGCAAGAGCCCCCTCTTCACGGGGCTGGGCTGAGGCAAGAGCCCCCTCTTCACGGGGCTGGGCTGAGGCAAGAGCCCCCTCTTCACGGGGCTGGGCTGAGGCAAAAGCCCCCCCTTCACGGGGCTGGGCAGCACTCTGTAGACTCTCTGGCTGGGCAGCACTCTGTAGACTCTCTGGCTGGGCAGCACTCTGTAGACTCTCTGGCTGGGCAGCACTCTGTAGACTCTCTGGCTGGGCAGCACTCTGTAGACTCTCTGGCTGGGCAGCACTCTGTAGAATCTCTGGCTGGGCAGCACTCTGTAGAATCTCTGGCTGGGCAGCACTCTGTAGAATCTCTGGCTGGGCAGCACTCTGTAGAATCTCTGGCTGGGCAGCACTCTGTAGAATCTCTGGCTGGGCAACACCCTGTAGACTCTCTGGGGCTGGGCGCTCTGAACCCCTCACTGGGGCTGGACGCTCTGAAGACGCCCCTCCTGGGGCTGGACGCTCTGAAGACGCCCCTCCTGGGGCTGTGGACACGGACTCCTCTGTGACTGTAAATGGCTTGAACATTCTTCTCTGGACACCCAACTTGGGATAAGGTCTTTTAACCACCGGACCCCAGTCATAAATTTGAGTCTCTCTCAGAAGAGTAGCCTTCTTGATACCCCCGTCAGCAGCAGATGGATCGGATACTGTGGATGACTTGTAGACATGAGCACTATGATACTGAGATTTGTCACTATTACCTGGCTTGCGAAGAATACAGTCTTTAACAAAATGACCAGAATTTCCACAGTAAAGACAGAGATGTAGCTCCTTACGCCGCTGACGTTCAGCTTCAGAGAGCTTGGGCCGTGGATAGCTCTGATGAAAAACTTTCCCTTGCGCAGAGGAAGAGACTCTATTAACTGAATGGGACAAAACAGGATCAACAACGTTGGTAGTATTCCTGAGGAGATCAGGCATCACAGAGAGAATACTAGGCAAAAGTTCTTGTAACTGTAGTAACATCTGGTAGAAAATCTGCAGTTGGTCAGGAGTCTTAGAGCAGAAGGTCATAGAATCTCTGGAGGACGAATTCCGCTGCAGACACTGTGCCAATCGATGCTGAGTCGACTCCAGACCTCCCAAGCGTCCTGCAATATTGCTTAGGAGGTCATGCGTCAGACAAACACTTTCGGCCGGGTCCATGTGGCCAGTTCCTACTGTCATAACTGAGGTTTTTGTGAACCCGGTGTAGTGAAGTCTGTGCGGGCGACTGGAGGATTATGTGAATACTACCACTGACCTGGTTTGGAAATGTTGTGGACTCGAGTATTCTTCCGATGACTGGGAAGAGGAACCGCGGCAGAGATGGCCGAATCTAGGCTCTCCTCATACAGGATTAGGTCGGCAGACAGGAAGCACGTGGGGGCGCTGAAGGTCTCCTGAAAGACAGAACTGGAAAGGCGCTGATGAATCAGTGAAGAATACCAGGTTCAACTGTGCTAAAGGGCACGGGATGCTTGGAGACACTGAGGTGCTTGAGGACACTGAGGTGCTTGAGGACACTGAGGTGCTTGGAGACACTGAGGTGCTTGAGGACACTGAGGTGCTTGAGGACACTGAGGTGCTTGAGGACACTGAGGTGCTTGAGGACACTGAGGTGCTTGAGGACACTGAGGTGCTTGGGGACACTGAGGTGCTTGGGGACACTGAGGTGCTTGGGGACACTGAGGTGCGTAGAGGCACTGGGATGCGTGGAGGCACGGAGGTACTAAGGCACGGAGGTGCTGAGGCACGGAGGTACTGAGGCACGGAGGTGCTGGAAGCACGGAGGTACTGAGGCACGGAGGTGCTGGAAGCACGGAGGTACTGAGGCACGGAGGTGCTGGAAGCACGGAGGTGCTGGAAGCACGGAGGTGCTGGAAGCACGGAGGTACTGAGGCACGGAGATGCTGAGGCACGGAGGTGCTGGAAGCATGGAGGTACTGAGGCACGAGGTGCTGGAAGCACGGAGATGCTGAGGCACGAGGTACTGAGGCACGGAGGTACTGAGGCACGGAGATGATGAGGCACTGAGGTACTGAGTCACGGAGGTGCTGGAAGCACGGAGGTACTGAGGCACGGAGGTGCTGGAAGCATGGAGGTACTGAGGCACGGAGGTACTGAGGCACGGAGATGATGAGGCACTGAGGTACTGAGTCACGGAGGTGCTGGAAGCACGGAGGTACTGAGGCACGAGGTGCTGGAAGCACGGAGATGCTGAGGCACGAGGTACTGAGGCACGGAGGTACTGAGTCACGGAGGTCCCAACTACAACAGTAGTAAAACTGAAACACGACTTCTGTGGTTTTCAGTGGAGAACACGGAATTCAGTACTGTGCCTTTAAGACGAAACATTGCAGCTGTGCCTTTACATTGAGACTCAGGGAAAATGATGAAATCAAATGGCAACACACAAGTAAACCAAACAGTAACAAGGGAACAGAGTTCCCACTGGAACTTAGGTACAAAGGTTACCTTAAGGGAGCCCAGCATAAGACTCACACAAGGCTGTATGTGACATGAGGAACTGGCCCAGATTCCAACTCAGCCTCCTGATTTATACTTCCTGGTCCCTGATGATTGGTGGGCAGGATTAGGTGATGTAGAGAGTCTCAGGCTGGCAGAGGATTGGACAACTCTGGGTCAGGTGAAGTCACTGTCATGTGACTACTCTAGAGGAGGCTGTGAAGTGCAGCGAGGCCTAGCAGGCCGAGAGAACACTGAAGCCTGAACTTCAGATTACTGAATTCAGCCTCACACAGGAGATCACCACAGGTGGAGCTAATTAACTATTACCTCTCAGGCAGAGAACTCAGGAAAACTGACAAGCTGTTTAACTCCGTGAGTGAAAAGACACAGGATCCAGGACAGATGGCAGGGGTAAGTCACCAAATATAAAACCTACAGTCAGGATTGTGACATTAATGGCCTAATTTTCTTTTTTCATTGAAACCTCAAACTGAAGTCAATTTTGAGTGCTTGTCACTAATTATTTTTGGAATGGTGAACAATCTTTCTGTACAGTATAAAGTTTATTGAACATGATTGTCCATTTTAATGACTACTGTGACTTGTTGGCCACAGATGGATATCCCTTAGCAATGCCAGCCTGTCCAGGCCTTCTTAGCTCATGAGTCTATGCAACTACAATTATTATAGGTAGTGAAATGGGCAACCGTGTCACTCGTGTGAACATAGCCTAAAGCGCTTCACTGTAATTGCGTAAACCAAACGTTGAAATGTCAACATGTTGTAGAGCTAATTGATTTAAGATTGCATCCTAGCTGGCATGATTAAAGACAATCGTTCTCCCTCTTCACGTTTGATTCCGCATTGTTTATTTGACTTTTCCTCAAAGACAGCTGCGTGCAATGTGTTGCCGGCATTGAGGACTCATGAATGGGTCTTTTCCTGGAGTTTATTTTCTTTTTATTCTTCTGTATTTCAAATACCCCCCTGCACCCCCCCTACCTTCCCCCCCCCCCCCCCCCCCCTTTCAGCCCCCTCCATCCCTCATTACTTTGTTGGAGTGAATGTTGAACTTTTTAACATTTTGACTAAACAGGGTTTAAAATTCTGTGTACTTTCTTAAGCAAAGGTTTTGTTGTAGTTTGAGCGGTATTTTAGATTAATCCATGATTTCAAGACCATTTCACATTGTAGAGAAAACACCGAACAGGGAGATTTATGCTACATGTGATGATATCAATATTGATAATACCGACACTATCCAGACAAACTTAGGTTAGCAGATCATCAGTGGATTCTAAACAAAATTCCCAAAAACATCCAGGTAAATATTTTCAAGGCATATGTTCTTAGTTGGGGTCCTGAAGTGGAAAAAAGGGTGGGGGTACAAAAATAAAAATGGTCTCCAATTTCAGACTGGCCATACGTAGGGGTCTTTATTTTATAAATATATTTCAAATTCTATAGATATTTTTAACAAAGAATCCATTTTTTTTTTTTTTTTTTGGTTGATTTGTAAAAGGAATAGTACAGTTTTTGCTAGTCGTGGTAACATTTTTGAAATGGAATAGGCAACAAGAGTCTTCTTATTCAGTTAATTAAACATACTAAATAAGTTTTTATAAACAAGGATCAAAAAGTAGGAGTAGGTTGTTTTTATTAAGACGTATATATCATTTACATTTTTTTTATGGATGCTTCATGTTTGTCTACTGATACAGGTTGAGTATCCCATATCCAAATATTCCGAAATACGGAATATTCCGAAATACAGAATTTTTCGAAAAGGACTAAGATAGTGAAAACTTTGTTTTAGGATGGTTCATTGTACACAAACTTTGTTTTATACACAAAGTTATTAAAAATATTTTCTTAAATGACCTTCAGACTGTGTGTATAAGGTGTATATGAAACATAAATGCATTCTGTGCTTAGACTTGGGTCCCATTGCCATGATATCTCATGGTATGCAATTATTCCAAAATACGGAATAATCCGATATCCAAAATACTTCTGGTCCCAAGCATTTTGGATATCGGATACTCAACCTGTATTACCTAGCCATTAATTGGCTACAAGTTGATTGAAAGAAAATAATTAATGTCTACAATTTATACATTACTTTGCTCCTAAGGAATATTATCCTCTATCACTGTAAAACTGTTCCTTTTACTGTGGCAAAACTGAAGAGGGGGTTTCTGGTTTATAAATTACATACAGTACATCCTTGTTACTGTGACTATCATTGGATAATTACAAGGGGGCAAATATTTAATTACATTTTTGCTGTACTGAAATTTTAATTTTATTAAAAAAAATTTAAGCCGTTTTTCAAATCAAATTGTGAGAAAGCAGTACTGTTAATTTGCTGTATATAAATTAAAATTTGTTGCAAAATTTCTTCACACCATAAATTTGCAATTACTACATATAGTCAAAAGTTCTTAAAGTTGTATATAGAAAAGTAATAATGTTTTTTCTTTTTTATTAGATTTTTTCTGTTTCTAAAACTTTTTATACAATTTAATTTAACATCTAAATTAATTTATAGTAAAAAATATATATTTAAAATTATGCAACCTTTTTTTCAAATATTTTAACTTTCTATTCGTCTTGTATCAAAATGATCCCACAAGATTTCTGACGAGTATTCCTTTACCCATTTCTCAGGAAACCACGTTTTTCTGAGAAACATTTATTTGACAAAATCTGCTGCAGTGTTTCTTAATCCTGTTTTTACTACCCCCCTCAATGTTTTCTAAATCTACTCACAGAATTGCAGGTTGAATAATAAGGGTGGTGTCACACGAGCAGGAAGAAAACATTGTCTCTAAAGCTGTACATAATATCTAAGCCGTTTCTTAGGCTGTTTAATCGTTCGTGTGATAAATGCAGGATGAGTAACGGATTTCTTTGAATCATTTCTTTGCTTCTTGCCAGTTACCACAAAGACATGAATCTGTCAAATTGGAAAACCTGATTGCGTGACACCATCTAGTCCACATACTTTGATATTAATCAGAAAACATTTGTATAAGGGGAAAAAAAATTCCAGGAAAAATTTGGAGCAGAAAAACTTATCGTAAGCCATCCTTAACAGCATATACAAGGCGGTATTCAAATGATATATCACGCCTATTCTCCATTCATCAGGTTTAGCTGCGTAACTGGTTGGGTGTATTCGCTACCGCGGGGGTAGCGCGCTGAAATGATTATACCATGCCCGTCAGCAGAAACAGAATGGGTGTGGAAGGGGGTGAAAAAAATTGAATACCGTCCACAGAATGAGCAGTTTACAATGAGTTGGTCACTCATTTATGCTTCTGTCGGTTCAAATCTTTGTTGAGGTGTTGGAGTACACCCACCAGTTTCCCTGATGTTGATACCTATCCATTACCTAGAAACCAGTGCCTCGTTTAATGATTGCTACTGCTTGTTGCTAGTTAACTCATAATTTCTTGGTTAGATAAATAAAAGTAGTCTGCCTCTCATATGGACGGGTGATGGTCTATCACATATCAAATAAAACAACATTTTAATGTCAAATCTAGGAATGCCAAAATAGCCCCTCTTGTCAAACCAGGTCCTTTTGACTTAGTCATGGCAAGTATCCTTTAGTTAAAAAAATGTGTATCTTATTCATACGGCTAAAATGCCAATGAGCCACCAGAACTACATTGCTAGCAGGCACTGACCTCTGGTTCTTTTGGTACTTGTTTCTTTGTGCAACCTAGGGGGGAATTCAATTAGCTGCGGTAGAGTGCCTCGGGCTAATTTATACCCCAGGGCTATCCACTTAGCCCCAATGCCAGTAACTATTGTTTTTTTCTCTTACGTCCTAGAGGATGCTGGGGACTCCGTAAGGGCCATGGGGTATAGACGGGCTCCGCAGGAGACATGGGCACTCTAAAGACTTTAGAATGGGTGTGCACTGGCTCCTCCCTCTATGCCCCTCCTCCAGACCTCAGTTAGATCCTGTGCCCAGAGGAGACTGGGTTTCTCTGAAAAATACTTTTTGTTAGGTTTTTTATTTTCAGGAAGCACTGCTGGCAACAGGCTCCCTGCATCGTGGGACTGAGGGGAGAGAAGCAGACCTACTTAAATGATAGGCTCTGCTTCTTAGGCTACTGGACACCATTAGCTCCAGAGGGTTGGAACGCAGGTCTCACCCTCGCCGTTCGTCCCGGAGCCACGCCGCCGTCCTCCTCACAGAGCCGGAAGATAGAAGCCGGGTGAGTATTGAGAAGAAAGAAGACTTCAAAGGCGGCAGAAGACTTCTGATCTTCACTGAGGTAACGCTGCGCGCCATTGCTCCCACACATACACACACAGCGGGCACTGTAAGGGTGCAGGACGCAGGGGGGGGGGGGCGCCCTGGGCAGCAATATTAACCTCAAGGGACACTGGCAGATGGATTATATACTGCGGAGGCGGTATATTAAAAAACCCCCGCCAGTATAAATAATTTGAGTGGGACCGAATCCCGCCGCTGAGGGGGCGGGGCTTGATCCTCCAGCACTAAACAGCGCCATTTTCTCCACAGCACACTGCAGAGAACCTGGCTCCCCGGACTCTCCCCTGCTGAACACGGTTACAGAGGGCAAAACAGAGGGGGGGGGGCACATTAATTGGCGCAGTGAGTGTAATTGTATATTTATTTCTATAAAAGCGCTGTACTAGCTGGGAATTTATTCCAGTGTCCGGTGGCGCTGGGTGTGTGCTGGCATACTCTCTCTCTGTCTCTCCAAAGGGCCTTATTGGGGGACTGTCTCCATATAGATATATCCCTGAGTGTGTGGGGGTGTCAGTACGTGTGTGTCGGCATGTCTGAAGCGGAAGGCTCATCTAGGGAGGAGGTGGAGCAGATAATTGTGGTGTCTGTCGGCATCGCCGACACCTGATTGGTTGGATATGTGGAATGTTTTAAATGCAAATGTGTCTTTATTACATAAGAGATTGGACAAAGCAGAGTCCAGGGATAAAACAGGGAGTCAATCCATGGCTTTGACTGTGTCACAGGGCCCTTCTGGGTCCCAAGTAGCAGACACTGATACCGACACGGATTCTGACTCCAGTGTCGACTACGATGATGCGAGGTTACACCCAAGGGTGGCCAAAAGTATTCATTATATGATTATTGCAATAAAAGATGTTTTGCATATCACAGATGACCTCTCTGTCCCTGACACGAGGGTATGCATGTTTAAGGAAAAGAAACCTGAGATAACTTTTCCCCCATCTCATGAGCTGAATGAGTTATTTGAAAAAGCTTGGGAAACTCCAGACAAGAAACTGCAGTTTCCCAAGAGAATTCTTATGGAGAATTCTTTCCCAGCACAGGACAGGTTACGGTGGGAATCCTCGCCCATGGTGGACAAGGCTTTAACGCGCTTGTCCAAAAAGGTGGCGCTACCATCCCCGGACACGGCAGCCCTCAAGGATCCTGCTGATCGCAGACAGGTGCCTTGCTCAGATCGGCAATAGCGTCGGCTTGGGTTTGTAGCGCTGTAGCAGCTTGGGTAGATACCTTGTCAGCTGACATTGATACCCTAGATAGGGATACCATTTTATTGACCTTAGCTCACATTAGAGATGCAGTCTTATATATGAGAGACGCTCAGAGAGACGTTGGGCTGCTAGGTTCAAGAGCCAACGCCATGGCGATTTCTGCTAGGCGAGCCCTGTGGACCCGCCAATGGACGGGCGATGCCGACTCAAAGAGGCATATGGAAGTTTCTCTATCGTCCTAAGTGGATGCTGGGGTTCCTGAAAGGACCATGGGGAATAGCGGCTCCGCAGGAGACAGGGCACAAAAAAGTAAAGCTTTTACCAGATCAGGTGGTGTGCACTGGCTCCTCCCCCTATGACCCTCCTCCAGACTCCAGTTAGATTTTGTGCCCGAACGAGAAGGGTGCAATCTAGGTGGCTCTCCTAAAGAGCTGCTTAGAGAAAGTTTAGCTTAGGTTTTTTACTTTACAGTGAGTCCTGCTGGCAACAGGATCACTGCAACGAGGGACTTAGGGGAGAAGTAGTGAACTCACCTGCGTGCAGAGTGGATTTGCTGCTTGGCTACTGGACACTAGCTCCAGAGGGACGATCACAGGTACAGCCTGGATGGTCACCGGAGCCGCGCCGCCGGCCCCCTTGCAGACGCTGAAGAGAGAAGAGGTCCAAAATCGGCGGCTGAAGACTCCTGAGTCTTCATAAAGGTAGCGCACAGCACTGCAGCTGTGCGCCATTTTCCTCTCAGCACACTTCACACAACAGTCACTGAGGGTGCAGAGCGCTGGGGGGGGCGCTCTGAGAGGCAAATAAAAACCTTATTAGAGGCAAAAAATACCTCACATATAGCCCACAGAGGCTATATGGAGATATTTAACCCCTGCCTAACTTCAAAAATAGCGGGAGACGAGCCCGCCGTAAAAGGGGCGGGGCCTATCTCCTCAGCACACAGCGCCATTTTCTCTCACAGAAAAGCTGGAGAGAAGGCTCCCAGGCTCTCCCCTGCACTGCACTACAGAAACAGGGTTAAAACAGAGAGGGGGGGCACTGATTTTGGCGATATTGTATATATATAAAAGATGCTATAAGGGAGAAACACTTATATAAGGTTGTCCCTATATAATTATAGCGTTTTTGGTGTGTGCTGGCAGACTCTCCCTCTGTCTCCCCAAAGGGCTAGTGGGTCCTGTCCTCTGTCAGAGCATTCCCGGTGTGTGTGCTGTGTGTCGGCACGTGTGTGTCGACATGTATGAGGACGATGTTGGTGAGGAGGCGGAGAAATTGCCTGTAATGGTGATGTCACTCTCTAGGGAGTCGACACCGGAATGGATGGCTTATTTAGAGAATTACGTGAGAATGTCAACACGCTGCAAGGTCGGTTGACGACATGAGACGGCCGACAATCTATTAGGACCGGTCCAGGCGGCTCAGAAACACCGTCAGGGGTTTTAAAAACGCCCATTTACCTCAGTCGGTCGACACAGACACAGACACGGACACTGAATACAGTGTCGACGGTGAATAAACAAACGTATTTCTCATTAGGGCCACACGTTAAGGGCAATGAAGGAGGTGTTACGTGTTTCTGATACTACAAGTACCACAAGAAAGGGTATTATGTGGGAGTGGAAAAAACTACCTGTAGTTTTTCCTGAATCAGATAAAATAAAATGAAGTGTGTGATGATGCGTAGGGTTACCCCGGTAGCAAATATTGGCGTTATACCCTTTCCCGCCAGAAATTAGGGTACGTTGGGAAACACCCCTTAGGGTGATAAGGCGCTCACACGCTTATCAAGTGGCGTTACCGTCTCCAGATACGGCCGCCCTCAAGGAGCCAGCTGATAGGAAGCTGGAAAAATATCCTAAAAAGTATATACACACATACGGTGGTTATACTGCGACCAGCGATCGCCATCAGCCTGGAGATGCAGTGCTGGGTTGGCTTGGTCGGATTCCCTGACTGAAAATATTTTATTCATGTAGAGCATTTAATAGGATGCATTCTATATATATGTATGTGAGATGCACAGAGGGATATTTGCTCTCTGGCATCAAGATAAGTGCGTTGTCCATATCTCCCAGAAGATGTCAGGGACACGACAGTGGTCAGGTGATACAGATCCCATACGGCAGATGGAAGTATTGCTGTATAAAGGGAAGGAGTTATTTGGGGGTCGGTCCATCGGACCTGGGGACCACAGCAACAGCTGGGAAATCCAACCTTTTTTACCCCAAGTTACATCTCAGCTAAAAAAGACACCGTCTTTTCAGCCTCAATCTTTCCTTTCCCATGAGGGCATGCAGGCAAAAGGCCAGTCATATCTGCCCAGACATAGAGGTAAGGGAAGTAGACTGCAGCAGGCAGCCCTTTCCCAGGAAAAGAAGCCCTCCACCGCGTCTGCCAAGTCCTCAGCATGACGCTGGGGCCGTGCAAGCGGACTCAAGGTGGGGGGGTAGTCTCAAGAGTCTCAGGGCGCAGTGGGATCACTCGCAAGTTGACCCCTAGATCGTACGAGTATTATCCCAGGGGTAAAGATTGGAGAGTCGAGACATCTTCTCCTCGCAGGTTCCTGAAGTCTGCTTTACCAACGGCTCCCTCCGACAGGGAGGCAGCATTGGAAACAATTCACAAGCGGTATATCCAGCAGGTGATAATCAAAGTACCCCTCCTACGACAAGGAAAAGGGTATTATTTTTCCACACTATATTGTGGTACTGAAGCCAGACGGCTTGGTGACACATAGTCTAAATCTAAAATGTTTTGAACACTTACATAAAAGGTTCAAATCGAGATAAAGTCACTCAGAGCAGTGATAGCGAACCGGAAAAAAGGGGACTATATGGTGTCCCTGGACATCAAGGATTACCTCCATGTCCAAATTTTGTCCTTCTCATCAAGGGTACCTCTGGTTCGTGGTACAGAACTGTCAATATCAGTTTCAGACGATGCCGTTTGAATTATCCACGGCACCCCGGGCCTTTTTACCAAGGTAATGGCCGAAAAGATGTTTCTTCAAAGAAAAAAGGCATCTAAATTATCCCTTACTTGCACGACCTAAAAAGGGCAAGTTCCAGAGAACAGTTGGAGGTCGGAAGAGCACTATCTAAAGTAGTTCTTCGACGGCACGACTGGATTCTAAATATTCCAAGAATCGCAGCTGTTTTCCGACGATACGTCTGCTGTTCCTAGGGATGATTCTGGACACGGTTCAGAAAAAGGTTTTTCTTCCCGAGGAAAAAGCCAAGGAGTTATCCGACCTGTCAGGAACCTCCTAAAACCAGGAAAGGTGTCTGTACATCAATGCACAAGAGTCCTGGGAAAAATGGTGGCTTTTTACGAAGCAATTCCATTCGGCAGATTCCATGCAAGAATTTTCCAAAGGGATCTGTTGGACAAATGGTCAGGGTCGCATCCTCAGATGCACCTGCGAATAACCCTGTCGCCAAGGACAAGGGTATATCTTCTGTGGTGGTTGCAAAAGGCTCATCTATTGGAGGGCCGCAGATTCGGCATACAGGATTTGATCCTGGTGACCACGGACGCCAGCCTGAGAGGTTGGGGAGCAGTCACACAAGGAAGAAACTTCCAGGGGGTATGGACGAACCTGGAAAAGTCTCTTCACATAAACATTCTGGTACTAAGAGCAATCTAAAATGCTCTAAGCCAGGCGGAACCACTCCTGCAAGGAAAACCGGTGTTGATTCAGTCGGACAACATCACGGCGGTCGCCCATGTAAACAGACAGGGCGGCACAAGAAGCAGGAGTGCAATGGCAGAAGCTGCCAAGATTCTTCGCTGGGCGGAGAATCACGTAATAGCACTGTCAGCAGTGTTCTTCCCGGGCGTGGACAACTGGGAAGCAGACTTCCTCAGCAGACACGATATTCACCCGGGAGAGGGGGGTCTTCATCCAGAAGTCTTCCACATGCTAATAAACTGTTGGGAAAGACCAATGGTAGACATGATGGCGTCTCGCCTCAACAAGAAACTGGACAAGTATTGCGCCAGGTCAAGAGATCCACAGGCAATAGCTGTGGACGCACTGGTAACACCTTGGGTGTACAAATCAGTATATGTGTTTCCTCCTCTGCCTCTCATACCAAAGGTATTGAAGATTATACGGTGAGGAGGAGTAAGAACAATACTAGTGGCTCCGGATTGGCCAAGAAGGACTTGGTACCCGGAACTTCAAGAGTTGGTCACGGACGACCCGTGCCCTCTACTTCTGAGAAGGGACCTGCTACAACAGGGTCCCTGTCTCTTTCAAGACTTACCGCGGCTGCGTTTGACGGCATGGCGGTTGAACGCCAGATCCTAAAAGGGAAAGGCATTCCAGAAGAAGTCATTCCTACCTTGATTAAGGCAAGGAAGGAAGTCACCGCGAAACATTATCACCGCATTTGGCGAAAATATGTCGCGTGGTGCGAGGATCGGAGTGTTCCGACGGAGGAATTTCAACTGGGTCGTTTCCTACATTTCCTACAATCAGGATTGTCTATGGGTCTCAAATTGAGATCTATTAAGGTTCAAATTTCGGCCCTGTCAATATTCTTCCAAAAAGAATTGGCCTCAGTTCCTGAGGTACAGACTTTTGTTAAAGGAGTACTGCATATACAGCCTCCTGTGGTGCCTCCGGTGGCACCGTGGGATCTAAATGTAGTTTTAGATTTCCTCAAATCCCATTGGTTTGAACCATTGAAAAAGGTGGATTTTAAATATCTCACATGGAAAGTGACTATGTTACTGGCCCTGGCTTCCGCCAGGAGAGTATCTAAATTGGCGGCTTTATCTTATAAAAGCCCTTATCTAATCTTCCATTCGGATAGGGCAGAACTGAGGACTCGTCCGCATTTTCTCCCTAAGGTGGTATCAGCGTTTCACCTGAACCAACCTATTGTGGTGCCTGCGGCCACTGGCGACTTGGAGGACTCCAAGTTGTTGGACGTTGTCAGAGCCTTAAAAATATACATTTCAAGGACGGCTGAAGTCAGAAAATCTGACTCGCTGTTGATACTATATGCACCCAACAAGTTGGGTGCCCCTGCTTCTAAGCAGACGATTGCTCGTTGGATTTGTAACACAATTCAACTTGCTCATTCTGTGGCAGGCCTGCCACAGCCTAAATCTGTTAAGGCCCATTCCACAAGGAAGGTGGGCTCATCTTGGGCGGCTGCCCGAGGGGTCTCGGCATTACAATTCTGTCGAGCAGCTACGTGGTCGGGGGAAAACACGTTTGTAAAATTCTACAAATTTGATACCCTGGCAAAAGAGGACTTGGAATTCTCTCATTCGGTGCTGCAGAGTCATCCGCACTCTCCCGCCCGTTTGGGAGCTTTGGTATAATCCCCATGGTCCTTTCAGGAACCCCAGCATCCACTTAGGACGATAGAGAAAATAAGAATTTACTTACCGATAATTCTATTTCTCGGAGTCCGTAGTGGATGCTGGGCGCCCATCCCAAGTGCGGATTATCTGCAATACTGTACATAGTTATTGTTAACAAATTCGGGTTATATTGTTAAGGAGCCATCTTTAAGAGGCTCTTTCTGTTATCATACTGTTAACTGGGTTTAGATCACAAGTTGTACGGTGTGATTGGTGTGGCTGGTATGAGTCTTACCCGGGATTCAAATTGCCTCCCTTATTGTGTACGCTCGTCCGGGCACAGTACCTAACTGGAGTCTGGAGGAGGGTCATAGGGGGAGGAGCCAGTGCACACCACCTGATCTGGTAAAAGCTTTACTTTTTTGTGCCCTGTCTCCTGCGGAGCCGCTATTCCCCATGGTCCTTTCAGGAACCCCAGCATCCACTACGGACTCCGAGAAATAGAATTATCGGTAAGTAAATTCTTATTTTTTCCTTACAAGGGTGAGGATTTATTTGGGGAAGGTCTCGCGGACCTGGTTTCCACAGCTACCGCGGGTAAATCTACTTTTTTACCTTATGTTCCCCCACAGCAAAAGAAAACACCACAATATCAGATGCAGTCCTTTCGGTCGCATAAGTCTAGAAGAGGTCGGGGCTCGTCCTTCCTCGCCAGAGGTAAGGGTAGAGGGAAAAGAATGCCTGCTACGGCTAGTTCCCAGGAGCAGAAGTCCTCCCCGGCTTCTACTAAATTCACCGCATGACGCTGGGGCTCCTCTGAGGGAGTCCGCGCTGGTGGGGGCACGTCTTCGACTCTTCAGCCACGTCTTGGGCAATGGAAATTGTATCCCAAGGCTACAAACTGGAATTTGAAGACGTGCCTCCTCGCCGGTTTTTCAAATCGGCTTTACCAACTTCTTCCCCAGAAAGGGAGATAGTTTTAGCGGCAATCCAAAAACTGTGTCAACAACAAGTGGTTGTCGATGTTCCCCTAGTTCAACAGGGGAAGGGATACTATTCAACCCTATTTGTGGTCCCGAAACCGGATGGCTCGGTCAGACCCATTCTAAATTTAAAATCCCTAAACCTGTACTTGAAAAAGTTCAAATTCAATATGGAATCGCTCCGGGCAGTTATCTCCAGCCTGGAAGGGGGGGATTTTATGGTGTCACTAGACATAAAGGATGCATACCTTCATGTCCCCATATATCCCCCTCATCAGGCGTACCTGAGATTCGCTGTACAGGACTGTCATTACCAGTTTCAGACGTTGCCGTTTGGGCTTTCCACGGCCCCGAGGATTTTCACCAAGGTAATGGCGGAAATGATGGTGCTCCTGCGCAGGCAGGGAGTCACAATTATCCCGTACTTGGACGATCTCCTGATAAAAGCGAGATCGAGAGATCAGTTGCTGAAAAGCGTGTCGCTATCCCTGAGAGTGCTGCAGCAACATGGCTGGATTCTAAATCTTCCAAAGTCACAGTTGGTTCCAACGACTCGGCTATCTTTCTTAGGCATGATTCTGGACACGGAACAAAAGAGGGTTTTTCTCCTGATGGAAAAGCCCAGGAACTCCAGAACATGGTCAGAGACCTGTTAAAACCGAAAAGAGTGTCGGTCCATCAATGCACTGGGAAAAATGGTGGCAACCTACGAGGCCATCCCCTTCGGCAGGTTTCATGCGAGGACATTTCAGTGGGACCTTCTGGACAAGTGGTCCGGGTCCCATCTTCAAATTCATCAGAAAATAAGCCTGTCCCCCAGAGCCAGGGTGTCTCTCCTGTGGTGGCTGCAGAGTGCTCATCTTCTAAGGGTTCGCAGGTTCGGCATTCAAGACTGGGTTCTGGTGACCACGGACGCGAGCCTCCGAGGATGGGGAGCAGTCACACAAGGAAGACATTTTCAGGGAACATGGTCTAGCCAGGAGGCTTGTCTACACATCAACATACTGGAATTAGGGGCCATATACAGCGGCCTACGACAAGCGGAGAATCTTCTTCGCGAACTACCGGTTCTGATTCAGTCAGACAACGTCACAGCCGTGGCTCATGTAAACCGCCAAGGCAGGACAAAGAGCAGAGTGGCAATGGCGGAAGCCACACGGATTCTGCGCTGGGCGGAAAATCACGTAAGCGCTCTGTCAGCAGTATTCATTCCGGGAGTGGACAACTGGGAAGCAGACTTCCTCAGCAGACACGATCTCCATCCAGGAGAGTGGGGACTTCATCAAGAAGTTTTTGCAGAGATAACAAGTCTTTGGGGACTTCCTCAAATAGACATGATGGCGTCACGCCTCAACAAGAAGCTTTGGAGGTATTGTGCCAGGTCAAGGGACCCTCAGACAGTAGCGGTAGACGCCCTGGTGACACCATGGGTGTTTCAGTCGGTCTATGTATTCCCTCCTCTTCCTCTCATCTCCAAAATATTGAGAATCATAAGAAGAAAAAGAGTGCAGACAATACTCATTGTTCCAGATTGGCCTCGAAGGGCCTGGTATTCAGATCTTCAGGAGATGCTCACAGAAGATCCATGGCCTCTTCCTCTCAGGGAGGACCTGTTACAGCAGGGGCCCTGCGTATTCCAAGACTTGCCGCGGTTACGTTTGACGGCGTGGCGGTTGAACACCGAATCCTAGCTGGAAAAGGTATTCCGGAGGAAGTCATCCCTACTCTGATAAGGGCTAGGAAGGAGGTGACGGCGAAGCATTATCACCGTATCTGGAGGAAGTATGTTTCTTGGTGTGAAGCCAAGAATGCTCCTACGGAAGATTTCCACCTGGGCCGTTTTCTCCACTTTTTACAGACGGGAGTGGATATGGGCCTGAAGTTAGGCTCCATTAAGGTACAGATTTCGGCCCTATCTATATTCTTTCAGAAGGAATTGGCTTCTCTCCCAGAAGTCCAGACTTTTGTGAAGGGAGTGCTGCACATCCAGCCTCCTTTTGTGCCCCCAGTGGCACCATGGGACCTTAACGTGGTGTTACAGTTCCTTAAGTCACACTGGTTTGTACCTCTTCAAACAGTTGAGTTGAAATTTCTCACTTGGAAAGTGGTCATGTTGTTGGCCTTGGCATCTGCGAGGCGGTGTCTGAATTGGCGGCTTTATCTCACAAAAGCTCCTATCTGATTTTCGATGTGGGATAGAACAGAGTTGAGGACTCGTCCTCAATTTTTGCCTAAGGTGGTTTCATCGTTTCATATGAAACAACCTATTGTGGCACCTGTGGCTACGGGTGACTTGGAGGATTCCAAGTCACTTGATGTAGTCAGGGCCTTAAAAATTTATGTAGCCAGGACGGCTCGGGTTAGGAAAACAGAGGCACTGTTTGTCCTGTATGCAGCCAACAAGGTTGGCGCTCCTGCTTCTAAGCAGACTATTGCTCGCTGGATCTGTAACACGATTCAGCAGGCTCATTCTACGGCTGGATTGCTGTTACCGAATTCGGTAAGGGCCCATTCCACTAGGAAGGTGGGCTCTTCTTGGGCGGCTGCCCGAGGTGTCTCGGCTTTACAACTTTGCCGAGCGGCAACTTGGTCGGGTTCAAACACTTTTGCAAAATTCTACAAGTTTGATACCCTGGCTGATGAAGACCTCATGTTTGCTCAATCGGTGCTGCAGAGTCATCCGCACTTTCCCGCCCGGTCTGGAGCTTTGGTATAATCCCCATGGTCCTTACGGAGTCCCCAGCATCCTCTAGGACGTAAGAGAAAATAATATTTTAAACCTACCGGTAAATCTTTTTCTCCTAGTCCGTAGAGGATGCTGGGCGCCCGTCCCAGTGCGGACATATTTCTGCAAGGCTTGTATATAGTTATTGCTTACATAAGGGTTATGTTACAGTTAAGATCAGTCTTTGGCTGATGCTGTTTTGTTCATACTGTTAACTGGTTGCGTATATTCCATGTTATACGGTGTGGATGGTGTGGGCTGGTATGAATCTTGCCCTTAGATTAACAAAAATCTTTTCCTCGTACTGTCCGTCTCCTCTGGGCACAGTTTCTCTAACTGAGGTCTGGAGGAAGGGCATAGAGGAAGGAGCCAGTGCACACCCATTCTAAAGTCTTTAGAGTGCCCATGTCTCCTGCGGAGCCCGTCTATACCCCATGGTTCTTACGGAGTCCCCAGCATCCTCTACGGTCTAGGAGAAAAAGATTTACCGGTAGGTTTAAAATCTTATTATTTTTCACCTGCCCCTGCAGGGTGGTTGAAAAAAATATCCCAATAACTAGCAGGTTAATGGATGCTGCGACTCTGTTAACGCAGGAATTTGTGAACCTTTCACGGATTCTCTGTTTTAATGCACGTTAACACCCGTTAACATGCTACTTTAATGGACGTTAAGGCTGTCGGGTAAAATCAAGAGTCCATTTAAATAGCGTCCAAGGCTACCGTCCTTTTTTCACCTTGGTAATTTACCACAGGAAATTGAATTCCCCCCATGTTGCAAATATGTGTAGAAAATGTTTCAATATGAACGTCCACGGCTATTCATCCCACCACTTTCCATTTTCCTGATCTTGTAGATACAGTAGGTTGTACCATTTCCTTTGCGACAAAAGTGGAAACCTAGCGTCTCTTGTACACTGTGAGCAGCTTTGTATGGGTACAATGTGACTAATGGGCCCTACACACTGCGCGATCCGCCGCCGAGCTGCCCGACGGCAGATACGGGCGACCCAACAGTGGGGGGGCAGTGACGGGGGTGTGTGAAGTTTCTTCACTATCCCCGTCACCCGGCTACATAGCAGTGCAGGCAAATATGGACGAGATCGTCCATATTGGCCTGCATGCACAAGCGACGGGGCACCAGCGATGAACGAGTGCGGGGCAGCGCATCGTTCATCGCTGGTGCCTCCACACTTAAAGATATGAACGGTATCTCGTTCATTAATGAACGAGATCGTTCATATCTTTCACTCATATCGCCCAGTGTGTAGGGCCTATTAGATGCAACATTTAAAGGTGAAGTGTGCTGCGCTACCTGTGCTTGAGCGTCGCAGTTGCGCCAAACCACACTCGCCGTACGGCATAAAGACACTACGTGTATGAGGACATTGAAATCCAAAAAAGATCAGAGTTTTAAGAAAAAATTTTTTGTATTAATAATCTGTGTAGATTTCTTGGAAATAAAATTCATGTTTGCACTTGACGCTCTTGCTCCAGGTGGAAAAAAGTTGGCAAAGACACAAACACATTTAGATGTTCAGAGGTTTTTGTTTTATTTAGTACTATTGATCATCTGAAATTAGATTTATTTTTTCATATGTTAAAACGTAAGTGTGAGGAATGTTGAAATGAATTCATTGTGGTGTGGGGTTAGCAGCAATGGGACATTACTATTTAAACTAGCATTAGAACAGCAATGTGAGGTATTATTCGTTTTCTATGGATTTTTATGTAGGCCTAGAATTTCCTTATCTCAGATGGTTTTTTTAAGTGGATCTTTAATTTTAAAGTAATTTTTTGGCAATATTTATCTTTATTAAAGTGCGCTCCAGTCTTGGTACAGGTTGAGTCTCCCTTATCCAAAATGCTTGGGACCAGAGGTATTTTGGATATGGGATTTTTCCGTATTTTGGAATAATTGCATACCATAATGAGATATCATGGTGATGGGACCTAAGTCTAAGCACAGAATGCATTTATGTTACATATACACCTTATACACACAGCCTGAAGGTCATTTAATACAATATTTTTAATAACTTTGTGCATTAAACAACGTTTGTGTACTTTCACACAATTCATTTATGTTCCATATACAGCTAATACACACATAGCCTGAAGGTCATTTTAGACAATATTTTTAATACTTTTGTGTATTAAACAAAGTTTGTGTACATTGAGCCATCAAAAAACAAAGGTTTCACTATCTCACTCTCACTCAAAAATTTCCGTATTTCGGAATATTTGGATATGGGATACTCAACCTGAATTTTATAATTATATTGACCTTTTTGGCTAACAGTGTGAATCAGATGAAGCATTAGCGCACACAGGGGTATATAACCGCTAGCCAGTTGGAGCATTATCGCACACACAGGGGTATATAACCGCTAGCCAGTTGGAGCATTATCGCACACACAGGGGTATATAACCGCTAGCCAGTTGGAGCATTATCGCACACACAGGGGTATATAACCGCTAGCCAGTTGGAGCATTAGCGCGCACACAGGGGTATATAACCGCTAGCCAGTTGGAGCATTAGCGCGCACACAGGGGTATATAACTGCTAGCCAGTTGGAGCATTAGCGCGCACACAGGGGTATATAACCGCTAGCCAGTTGGAGCATTATCGCACACACAGGGGTATATAACCGCTAGCCAGTTGGAGCATTAGCGCGCACACAGGGGTATATAACCGCTAGCCAGTTGGAGCATTAGCGCGCACACAGGGGTATATAACCGCTAGCCAGTTGGAGCATTAGCGCGCACACGGGCATATAACTGCTAGCCAGTTGGAGCATTATCGCACACACAGGGGTATATAACTGCTAGCCAGTTGGAGCATTAGCGCGCACACAGGGGTATATAACCGCTAGCCAGTTGGAGCATTAGCGCGCACACAGGGGTATATAACTGCTAGCCAGTTGGAGCATTAGCGCGCACACAGGGGTATATAACCGCTAGCCAGTTGGAGCATTAGCGCGCACACAGGGGTATATAACCGCTAGCCAGTTGGAGCATTAGCGCGCACACAGGGGTATATAACCGCTAGCCAGTTGGAGCATTAGCGCGCACACAGGGGTATATAACCGCTAGCCAGTTGGAGCATTAGCGCGCACACAGGGGTATATAACTGCTAGCCAGTTGGAGCATTAGCGCACACACAGGGGTATATAACCGCTAGCCAGTTGGAGCGTTGGGACACACAGGGGTATATAACCGCTAGCCAGTTGGAGCGTTGGGACACACAGGGGTATATAACCGCTAGCCAGTTGGAGCGTTGGGACACACAGGGGTATATAACCGCTAGCCAGTTGGAGCGTTGGGACACACAGGGGTATATAACCGCTAGCCAGTTGGAGCGTTGGGACACACAGGGGTATATAACCGCTAGCCAGTTGGAGCGTTGGAACACACGGGTATATAACCGCTAGCCAGTTGGAGCGTTGGGACACACAGGGCTATATCACCTGTAGCTGATCAGAGCATTAAAACACTGACAGACATCTCACCTGTTGCTGGTTGGAGCATTAGAACAGGGGATAAAGGCACCAGCCAATCAGCTCCAATATGTAAATTAACAGTTAGGATCTGATTGGCTGGTGCCTTTATCACCTTGCACATATCACTGGTTTATCACTTCCTTATGCCGTCTCCAGGTTAATACATCTGCCCCACTGAGCTATATCACCTGTAGCCAGTCAGAGCACTAGTACATCCACAGGGCTTATATCACCTGTACAATATTGAAGCATTAGAAGTTCACTCACAGGACTATGGGGCAGATGTATTAAGCCTGGAGAAGTGATAAAGCAGTAATAAGTGCAAGGTGGTAATGCACCAGCCAATCAGCTCCTAACTGTCAATTTACATATTGCAGCTGATAGGCTGGTGAATTATCACTTTGCATTTATCACTTCTTTATCACTTCTCCAGGCTTAATACATCTACCCCCAAGTCTCTTGTAGCCAATTCTAGTATAAGCATATTCACAAAGTTAAATCACCTGTAGCCAATCAGAGCCTTTGAACGGTCACAAGCCCAATCTCTCCCCAATCCACACACGATAACACAACATAAACTGCACAAGTGGCCACATTCAGAGATGTGTACAACATTGATGTTTACAGATCTGTGCATGCGCAGAGCTCCTTGTGCAAAGATGGAAGGGGCAGTGACAGCCAGCGTTCCAGAAAATGGGCGCGTCTGCCCCGTTTTCTGACCGCACCGTGGATGTATCCTTTGAAGCTGCATGAAAACACCGGCCACCCGGAGTGACCTGAGACTTACTCAGATGTCTGATGCTCATGCAGAGTGATTTGAAGCTGTGTCTATTTATACAAGAGCCCTCCTGTGGCATTAGCATATTTTAGCACAGCAGCAGCATACAAAACTGTGTTACTGTGTCCATGTCTCAATCAGGCCCAAAGTTTCTGTGAATTGTATATCTGTAGCATAAATCAATGGTCCTCATTCCGAGTTGATCGCTCGCTAGCTACTTTTTGCAGCCGTACAAACGCATAGTCGCCGCCCACAGAGGAGTGTATTTTCGCTTTGCAAGTGTGCGAACGCATGTGCAGCCGAGCGGGACGAAAAAAGTTTTTTGAAGTTTCTGAGTAGGTCTGAACTTACTCAGCCCTTGCGATCACTTCAGCCTGTCCGGTCCTGGAATTGACGTCAGACGCCCGCCCTGCAAATGCCTGGGCACTCCTGTCACTCCCAGAAAACGGTCAGTTGACACCCATAAACGCCTTCTTCCTGTCAATCTCCTTGTGATCACCCGTGCGAATGGATTTGTTGCTTGAACCATTGCCCAGCAACGATGCTATTTCTACCCGTACGACGCGCGTGCGCATTGCGGTGCATACGCATGCGCAGTAGTAACATGATTGCTGCGCTGCAAAAATCGGCAGCGTGCGATCAACTCATTCATATGTGTGACTTTGCAGATAAATATGCAAAATACCTTCTATAGATAAATGAGAGTTAAGGGGGGTACACACGGATAGATCCATGTTTAAAATCTAAGCAATCTGACTAGATTGCGCAATCTGACTAGATTGCTTAGATTTTAAGCACGGATCTGTCGTGTGTATGCCCCCCAGCGATAGCGATGCGCGGCCCCGTGCATCGCTATCGCCGGTGCTAGATTGAATCTAGCGGGTCGCCCACTTCAGCGCTGTGTGAAGTGAGCGCCCCCCCCCTCGCTCGGCTCACTTTGCGCTGTGCTGAGCGGGGGGAGAGATGTGTGCTGAGCGGTCTGTGTTAAGATCGCTCAGCACACATCTCTCCCATCAGTACTGGCCTTTAAAGCTTTCAGTAAATTGAAACCATAATGCAGTAATATAAGAAAAGAGATATTGGAGCAGATGTATTAAGCCTGGAGAAGTGATAAAGCAGTGATATGTGCAAGGTGATAACGCATCAGCCAATCAGCTCCTAACTGTCAATTTACATATTGGAGCTGATTGGCTGGTGCGTTATCACCTTGTGCTTATCACTGCTTTATCATTTCTCCAGGCTTAATACATCTGCCCCATTGAGTTTTAAATAGTTTCAACCTAATTGAAATGAGCACCTAATAAGATTGCAGCCTGCTGCTCATTCTGCAGACCTCTCCAGCACTGAATGGGTTGACGTGACTATGGAGAGGGGACCTGAATGGCTGGGTCTTGGAGATGAATTGAGTGTGGCTGTCTACGGAGCTTTGCATGTCTCTAACAATCCTGTACCCTTTTCTGGGGCACGGAATCAATGGGAGCAGTGCCGAAGATCAGCAGGAGTGTGTTTACATTACACTGAGCTGTGTGAAGACGAAGGGCAACCTGCTTTTTCCCACGGTCCCTGGGATGGTATCTGAGCAAACGTACTATATATATGTAGTTATTTTTTATACTCTTCATTCACAGAAACCAATACTCGCAGCAGTGACCACTGGCCATAAATCCACTTCCCATCAGCCCTCAGCGGCAGGTTCGCTGCATGAAAGTTCTGTGACTTCAATCCCCCTTCAATGGAATAATTAAATATTTTCTCTGTGAATTGCTGCGTAATATTTAGGCGCTATATAAATGACTGTTCATAGATAAAAACTATATACTCATGTTAAGTTTAAAGGGAATATCAGCCATAACTTATACAGATAAAATAGAAAGAGAGAAAGTACAAACCAATCAGCTCCTAACTGTCATTTTTCAAACACAGCCTGTAACATGACAGTTAGAAGCTGATTGATCACGCTCCACTTTATCTCTCTCCAAGCTGAGATAAAACTCCCCCAAAGTGATTTGCTGAAGTAGTTTCCTCAACCTCAAAATGCAGGAGGAACGGCGAGGAGGGAGCCATAATTAATTTTTCCTTGCGGCATTGATCGGCGACTGTTGAATAGTCGTTGAAATGCCGACCAGATGACGTATAAAAATTGCTTCATTGCTCATTTGGTTGGTTTGATATTGTTTAAAGACACCTTTAAGAAAAGAAAAAAAGACTGTTTGGAAAAGGCATTAGTAAATATAGTAACATAGGGGGTCATTTTGACCCGTTCGCACGCAGCGGTTTATCGCTGCGGTGCGAACATGCGCGGCGGGCGCAGTGCGCTTTGCGTGACGTTGCTGTCGCCGGGTTACGTCGCATCTAGAGAACAAAGCGGTCGCAGAGCGGACCGCTAAAAAGATTGACAGGAAGAAGGCGGACCTGTGCGTCTCCACAGCGTTGGCGTCCGTTTTCGGGGAGTGGATTGGAAAACGCAGGCGTGTCCAGAATAACGGAGGGCGGATGTCTGATGTCAGAAGCAGCTTCAGCATCGCAGGGATCCTCGCACAGGGTAAGTATGTCCAGGGCTGGTCAAGTTCTGCTTGAAAATTTTTTAGCTTAGCAGGGCTGCACAAGCGATCGCAGCCCTGCTAAGCTAAAATACACTCCCCCATAGGCGTGGACTATTGATCACAGCAGCAGCTAAAAGTTGCTGGCTGCGATCAACTCGGAATGACCCCTAAAGTATCTAAGGTTGAAAAAAGACCATTTGTCCATCAAGTTCAACCTATTTGTGGTCTCCTTTGCAGGATTATTTTGGTCTAAATTTTGTCTGATGCTGATGTCAGCCGTTGTGTTTTATTCCTCTTTTCATAGTAACTATACTGCGCAACTACGCACCATAACCCTGGATATCCTTATCCATTAGGAATTTATCTAACCCATTCTTAAAGGTGTTTTCTGAGTTGGCCATTACAACTCCCTCAGGCAGGGAATTCCAAACACGTATAGTCCTTACCGTAAAAACATTTACGCCGCATTGTGCGGAATCTCCTCTCCTCTAACCTGAGCGAGTGTCCACATGTCCTCTGTGCTGATCTAACCAAAAACAGGTCCCGTGCAAGCTCTGTGTATTGCCCATTTATATATTCGTAAATATTGTTCATGTCCCCTCTTAGTCTCCTCTTTTCCATTATAAACATGCCTAACCTTGCAAGCCTTTCCTCGTATTCCAGCGTCTCCATGCCCTTAATTAGTTTGGTCGCCCGCCTCTGATCCTTTTCTAGCTCCAGGATATCCTTTTTGTAGTATGGTGCCCAAAATTGCACACAGTATTCAAGATGTGGCCTCACTAGTGATTTATTTAATGGGAGCATAACACTCTCGTTCCTTGCATCAATTCCCTGTTTTATGCATGCTAACTTATCTTAATATGTTTTATTTGTAAACTGTGCACATGAATAAACTTGAAAAAGTCATTTGGTCAATTTACCTCCAGATTGCTTAATTTACCCATTGATTTGGAACAATTTTTCCCAAATCTTTGAGACTTTTTAAGATGTCCTATGTTAATAGCCCTTTGTCATAGGTGCATTCTTATCATGTTAATAAACAGGAGACATTTTGAAATAAAGCTAGATCTTTTTTTTTGTTTTACTTCTGTCTCATTCCTTGCCTAGGGGGCAACAAAAGTAAAAATTGTCTGATCTTACCCCACTCTGCCCTAAGCATGATTCATTTTCCTTTATCAATCGATCTTGCAGCACGGTCCTGTTTGCTGGTAGGTCTGAGAATCTTTGATCTGCTGCACTTTCTGGCTGTTTTCAGCCATTAGCGATTGGGACAGTAATGCCACTATCCCCGCCCCCTAACTTTAGCACACCCATGCAGTTCAAGTGATGGAATCAGCGGTCTTGATGCTTTTTTAAAACACCTGAGGTTCTAATCTTCTGACCCAAGCTGGAGAGTGACATGGCTTGGTAGAACATTTTTCATTTGCAACACTAGCAGTCAGTAAGCTGCTTGCTGCATTTGGTCTTGAGTTTTTGGTTGGAAGTGGTTAATGCCCTCATCTGCTCTGCAATACCCTCATTTTACTGAGCCCCCATCCCAAAAAAATTCTTGAGGCAACTCAAGGGGCTGTTTTGCTACTACTCTTGAGATATTATGAGCAATGCTAATTTTTTTAAAATAGTAAGTAACACCCCTTTCAGACATAGCCTTTTGACACAGGATATTGCCGGTCGACCTGGGTCTCAACTGTGTTTGAATGAACTCAACCTGTGGTTGGATGTCCCAGGTCCGCGACTTTGCTCGGTAGCAGGACCGAACCAACCCATTTGCGGACTGAAAGGCATGATACATGTCATGATGACCCGGGTCATGCCTAAAAGTTGACCAGTGGGCACAGTAGTGCTTAGAGATGACATCATCTCCAAACGTTCACTGTTCAATCGAATATCCGGATCACAAGAAAGACCAGGGTCCGATGTGAACGGCTATGACCCGGGAATAAGTATTAGACATGATGGAGGAGTAGTGGCACAACATTGCCCAAATTGCTATGACACCTTTAACATACATGCATGTCCTCATTCTGACTTAACCCTTTCTCTGGCCATGCCCGCTGAAGGACAACTTTGCAAAATAGCCGTCCCAATTGAAATAAATAGGAAAGACTAGAACAGTGCCACTCTCTTTATTCCATATTTGCCTTAATACATATGAGTCATTTAAATAAAGTATGAAAAATTCCCATGAACATGTATTTGTTTTAGTTACGGGATAGTGTTCTCGCCACTGAAACCATCTAAGGGTAGAAAAATAGATGAAAAAATGATTCCTGCTTTGAATTCTATATTCTATATTTTAAAAAAAAACTGTGAAGAACCAGTAATGACAAACTCCAAGCCAATATCCTTTTTTCTAAACCGTAAAAATAAATTTCTATAAATTACATTGGCCCTCATTCCGAGTTGATCGCTCGCAAGGCGATTTTAGCAGAGTTACACACGCTAAGCCGCCGCCTACTGGGAGTGAATCTTAGCTTCTTAAAATTGCGACCGATGTATTCGCAATATTGCGATTACAAACTACTTAGCAGTTTCAGAGTAGCTTCAGACTTACTCGGCATCTGCGATCAGTTCAGTGCTTGTCGTTCCTGGTTTGACGTCACAAACACACCCAGCGTTCGCCCAGACACTCCCCCGTTTCTCCGGCCACTCCTGCGTTTTTTCCGGAAACGGTAGCGTTTTTATCCACACGCCCATAAAACGCCTTGTTTCCGCCCAGTAACACCCATTTCCTGTCAATCACACTACGATCGCCGGAGCGAAGAAAAAGCCGTGAGTAAAAATACTATCTTCATTGTTAAATTACTTGGCGCAGTCGCAGTGCGAATATTGCGCATGCGTACTAAGCGGAATTTCACTGCGATGCGATGAAAATTACAGAGCGAACAACTCGGAATGAGGGCCATTTTACAATAATGAATGAATGAATAACTGAATAGATGAAAAAATGATTTGCGCTTCTTATATGAACAGTCTGATTTCCGCCAGCTCACGGCTGACTCTTCTAAATGAATTGCACCCTAAAAATCAGAAATGTGTATAAAGTTCATATTACTTTATAAAACACATGGATTCATTACTTAAAAATATTGTTCCCTTAAATATATAAAATGAAAGATTAAATGCGTAGAATTCTCTGGCCAGTGCAGTGCACGTTTGTGAGGCCGGTGGTGCAGAGTGCACAAGCTGTGGATTACTGAGCAGTGGAGGAAGGTGATATAGTCCAAATAAATACTCTGTTCATGATCAAGGCCAAACGAAAGAATTTTACAGTCCTGTGGGATTATGTCCAGCAGAGGTGGAGTTGGACGTTTTCCCCCGGCATTGTTCTAGCGCCTATTGTGGAGGAATGGTGCTGCATCTGTCCTGCACAGTTCCAGGTATTGATAAATATCATGGTACAGGCCACACATGGTGGCTGAAGGTCCTATTAAGTCACTTTATATTGCTGTATGCATTTTTTATCCACCGCCCGTAGGAAGAGTCCTAAAAACATCTAAGTCTTACTAATTTGTCATGTGATGCAGCAGTTTAGGGGAATCAGTTTTACATTGTACCCTACAGCTGTTGTTCCTTGGTGATTTACATTATGGTTTGTAATTAAGAGTACTGTTTGGGGGTCCTGTATTGTTTTGTTATCCCAACTGGGGTGGTAGCCGGCCAGGTTTGCCAATCGCCTGTGTGGCAACAGTCTGATAATAATGCATAATGTCTTCCAAAGGATTCTGTCAGTGGAAACCATTCTCTGAATAAGTAGGCTGCTACCAGGACATAGTACTTTATAAATGGATGAGAATTGCCTATTCATTTAATCTCCCTTTTTGATCAACATACAGCCCCCCCATTCCCTTCCACCTTTCCAAAGAGTAAAAGAGGCAGTCACTCCTGCTAACCCTTATGTAAGTCATAGCACGTCTTGTAGCATCTATAGGTACAGGAGAATTTCTTCCAAAGACGGTAAACTCAAGAGCGCTTGGAGCTCCCGATTGTCTATTAGCAATTTGGGGTTGGACATATCCTTCTGTGCATTTCTTATTCCCAATTACTGTTGACCTTTTTAGTGCCTCTATGCCTGGTTGCCTTCTCTGGTAGTGTGACTCCTTATTGACCTTATTCGAGGATCCAGCTCCCTGACCTTGGCCAGTGGTCCTCGGCTAGCCTTTTTCTACCTCTGTCTGGCCTCTGTTCTCTATTGTTCCATTGTCATTGTCTCAGCTTCCCAGAGCATCAATCCTCTCTTCCTTTCTCCCCTTCTGCCTTCCAATGCTTTGTTACTCGTCCTTGTTGTTCTATCCTAACT
Organism: Pseudophryne corroboree; assembly: GCF_028390025.1. Classification (NCBI taxonomy): domain Eukaryota; kingdom Metazoa; phylum Chordata; class Amphibia; order Anura; family Myobatrachidae; genus Pseudophryne; species Pseudophryne corroboree. The sequence goes on along the minus strand of NC_086449.1, from coordinate 801,509,702 downwards.
CGTCCACTGTTCTATCCTAACGTTGGTATAGCACCACATAGTCTCATTACTATGATAAGTGGGAGGGGCCCAGGTGGGTGTATGCTGTTAAAATAAAGTTGTTTCAGAAAAATAACAATAATATAATAATAATGCCTCAAAACTGAAGAAAAAGTTGTAATTGGAAGATATTATTCTACACAGTAGACTCAAGTTGCATACACGCTAGACGACGACGCTCTGAGTGACGTCATCTAGTGTTTCCCCCTCCCGGGCCGGGCGGTCGGCCGTACACACTAAGCGATGTGACGACCATATCGCTCAGTGACGTCACGCTGCGGCTGTGCTGTGCCGTTTGGACGACGGTTCAAATAGAGCATGCATGCACCACCGACGGTCGCTAACAACCCGTGGTGCCGCGCATCAGGCGGCGTCGCCGGCATACACACTTGCCGAGAAAATGAGCGATGTCGCTCAGGAAGGGTGAAAATGAGCGACGGCGTTCATTTTATCGCGAAGTGTGTATGCACCTTAACTTTAAGTAATTCATCAAAGGACAGATAAGCCACTCCATCTTTTGCAGAATATGGCTGATAGTAGGGAACAATAGCTTATAAATGTGAATTGGAACATCTTCTGTTTTGTCAAGGTCTGGGAACTTCTACACATAGATTTATACATGTCAGTAGCTATCTTATCTAATGCTACTTCTATTTTACACGTCTTTAGCGTTCCCCTTTTTAATTGTTCTTTGAAGTGAGCACTAGTCGCACTGATAGGTTGGAGTAGTGAGCAAGACAGCAGTTATGAACGTAGGTTGCAGAGCAAAGGAGAAGGGGGGGAGGGGGGTTAAACCTCCAAGGCTGGATAACTGGAGCACTCAGCTTTCCAAAATGTAATTTGCAACAGGCCCTGATCATGTCTGTATACATCTATCTGACAATCTCAATGTGTATATACAAGGTTTTGGCCTGGGTTCTATTTGTACTTGATAAATCTATTTATTGTGCTGGCATGCTCTTGCGGGAAGTGGAGAAGGGCTCTCAATTTGTGCTGAATGTGAAGAATATTTAGTTACTTTGTCTTAAATAAACCTGTCCATTTTCTCTTCTTTTCGAATCTACGGTATTACTTTATGTCCAAAAATGTATCGAATTAAAAATCAGAAATTATATTTATGGAGAATCCACTATGTGTGTTATGTTTCAGCATGATTTGTCTCTATGTACAGAGAAATATCTGTAAAATCGTATAATGCACCGCCTGTAGAATCCATCAGGGTAGATAATAGGGCCAAATGTAATAGAGTTGGAGTTTCAAAAAGTGAGAGATTTGGTAAGGTTTCGCATTTTCTTTTTCTCTGACGTCCTAAGTGGATGCTGGGGACTCCGTCAGGACCATGGGGATTAGCGGCTCCGCAGGAGACAGGGCACAAAACTAAAGCTTTAGGATCAGGTGGTGTGTACTGGCTCCTCCCCCTATGACCCTCCTCCAAGCCTCAGTTAGGTTTTTGTGCCCGTCCGAGCAGGGTGCAATCTAGGTGGCTCTCTTAAGGAGCTGCTTAGAAAAAGTTTTTAGGTTTCTTATTTTCAGTGAGTCCTGCTGGTAACAGGCTCACTGCATCGAGGGACTTAGGGGAGAGAAGTTCAACTCACCTGCGTGCAGGATGGATTGGCTTCTTAGGCTACTGGACACCATTAGCTCCAGAGGGAGTCGGAACACAGGTCTCACCCTGGGGTTCGTCCCGGAGCCGCGCCGCCGACCCCCCTTGCAGATGCTGAAGATTGAAGGTCCAGAAACCGGCGGCAGAAGGCTTTTCAGTCTTCATGAAGGTAGCGCACAGCACTGCAGCTGTGCGCCATTGTTGTCACACACTTCACACCAACGGTCACGGAGGGTGCAGGGCGTTGCTGGGGGCGCCCTGGGCAGCAATGTATAATACCTTATTCTGGCTAAAAATACATCACATATAGCCCCTGGAGGCTATATGGATGTATTTAACCCCTGCCAGGTCTCAGAAAAACGGGAGAAGAAGCCCGCCGAAAAGGGGGCGGGGCCTATTCTCCTCAGCACACAGCGCCATTTTCCCTCACAGAAATGCTGGTGGGAAGGCTCCCAGGCTCTCCCCTGCACTGCACTACAGAAACAGGGTTAAAACAGAGAGGGGGGGCACTTAATTGGCGATATGTATATATATATTAAAATGCTATAAGGGAAAAACACTTATATAAAGGTTGTCCCTGTATAATATAGCGTTTTTGGTGTGTGCTGGCAAACTCTCCCTCTGTCTCCCCAAAGGGCTAGTGGGGTCCTGTCCTCTATCAGAGCATTCCCTGTGTGTGTGCTGTGTGTCGGTACTTGTGTGTCGACATGTATGAGGACGATGTTGGTGAGGAGGCGGAGCAATTGCCGGTAATGGTGATGTCACTCTCTAGGGAGTCGACACCGGAATGGATGGCTTCTTTAAGGAATTACGTGATAATGTCAACACGCTGCAAGGTCGGTTGACGACATGAGACGGCCGGCAAACCAATTAGTACCTGTCCAGGCGTCTAAAACACCGTCAGGGGCGTTAAAACGTCCTTTTACCTCAGTCGGTCGACACAGACACGGACACTGACTCCAGTGTCGACGGTGAAGAAACAAACGTATTTTCCTTTAGGGCCACACGTTACTTGTTAAGGGCAATGAAGGAGATGTTACATATTTCTTATACTACAAGTACCACAAAAAAGGGTATTATGTGGAGTGTGAAAAAACTACATGTGGTTTTTCCTGAATCAGATAAATTAAATGAAGTGTGTGATGATGCGTGGGTTTCCCCCGATAGAAAATTATTGGCGGTATACCCTTTCCCGCCAGAAGTTATGGCGCGTTGGGAAACACACCTTAGGGTGGATAAGGCGCTCACACGCTTATAAAAACAAGTGGCGTTACCGTCTCCAGATACGGACGCCCTCAAGGAGCCAACTGATAGGAGGTTGGAAAATATCCTAAAAAGTATATACACACATACTGGTGTTATACTGCGACCAGCGATCGCCTCAGCCTGGATGGGCAGCGCTGGGGTGGCTTGGTCGGATTCCCTGACTGGAAATATTGATACCCTTGACAGGGACAGTATTTTATTGACTATAGAGCATTTAAAAGATGCATTTCTATATATGTGAAACTCTGGCATCAAGAGTAAGTGCGATGTCCATATCTGCCAGACGATGTTTATGGACACGACAGTGGTCAGGTGATGCAGATTCCAAACGGCACATGGAAGTATTGCCGTATAAAGGGGAGGAGTTATTTGGGGTCGGTCCATCGGACCTGGTGGCCACGGCAACAGCTAGAAAATCCACCTTTTTTACCCTAAGTCACATCTCAGCAGAAAAAGACATAGTCTTTTCAGCCTCAGTCCTTTCGTCCCCATAATATCTGCCCAGGGATAGAGGTAAGGGAAGAAGACTGCAGCAGGCAGCCCATTCCCAGGAACAGAAGCCTTCCACCGCTTCTGCCAAGTCCTCAGCATGACGCTGGGGCCGTACAAACAGGTGCGGTGGGGGGTCGTCTCAAGAGTTTCAGCACGCAGTGGGCTCACTCGCAAGTGGACCCCTGGATCCTACAAGTAGTATCCCAGGGGTACAGATTGGAAATTCGAGACGTCTCCCCCTCGCAGGTTCCTGAAGTTTGCTTTACCAACGTCTACCTCCGACAGGGAGGCAGTATTGGAAACAATTCACAAGCTGTATTCCCAGCAGGTGATAATCAAAGTACCCCTCATACAACAAGTAAAGGGGTATTATTCCACACTATATTGTGGTACTGAAGCCAGACGGCTAGGTGAGACCTATTCTAAATGGAGTCACTCAGAGCAGTGATAGCGAACCAGGAAGAAGGGGACTATATGGTGTCCCTGGACATCAAGGATGCTTACCTCCATGTCCAAATTTGCCCTTCTCACAAAGGGTACCTCAGGTTCGTGGTACAAAACTGTCACTATCAGTTTCAGACGCTGCCGTTTGGATTGTCCACGGCACCCCGGGTCTTTACCAAGGTAATGGCCGAAATGATGATTCTTCTTCAAAGAAAAGGCGTCTTAATTATCCCTTACTTGGACGATCTCCTGATAAGGGCAAGGTCCAGAGAACAGTTGGAGGTCTGAGTAGCACTATCTCAAGTAGTTCTACGATAGCACGGGTGGATTCTAAATATTCCAAAATCGCAGCTGTCTCCGACGACACGTCTGCTGTCCCTAGGGATGATTCTGGACACAGTCCAGAAAAAGGTGTTTCTCCCGGAGGAGAAAGCCAGGGAGTTATCCGAGCTAGTCAGGAACCTCCAAAAACCAGGAAAAGTGTCAGTGCATCATTGCACAAGGGTCCTGGGAAAAATGGTGGCTTCTTACGAAGCGATTCCATTCGGCAGATTTCACGCAAGACCTTTTCAGTGGGATCTGCTGGACAAATGGTCCGGATCGCATCTTCAGATGCATCAGCGGATAACCCTGTCTCCAAGGACAAGGGTGTCTCTTCTGTGGTGGCTGCAGAGTGCTCATCTACTAAAGGGCCACAGTTATGCATTCAGGACTGGGTCCTGGTGACCACGGATTCCAGCTTGAAAGGCTGGGGAGCTGTCACACAGGGAAAAAATTTCCAGGGAGTGTGATCAAGTCTGGGGACTTCTCTCCGCATAAATATACTGGAGCTAAGAGCAATTTACAATGCTCTAAGCTTAGCAAGACCTCTGCTTCAAGGTCAGCCGGTATTGATCCAGTGGGACAACATCACGGCAGTCGCCCACGTAAACAGACAGGGCGGCACAAGAAGCAGGAGGACAATGGCAGAAACTGCAAGGATTCTTCGCTGGGCGGAAAATCATGTGATAGCACTGTCAGCAGTTTTTCATTCCGGGAGTGGACAACTGGGAAGCAGACTTCCTCAGCACGACCTCCACCCGGGAGAGTGGGGACTTCATTGAGAAGTTTTTTCCACATGATTGTGCACCGTTGGGAAAGACCAAAGGTGGACATGATGGCGTCCCGCCTGAACAAAAAACTGGACAGGTATTGCGCCAGGTCAAGAGACCCTCAGGCAATAGCTGTGGACGTTCTGGTAACACCATGGGTGTACCAGTCGGTGTATGTGTTTCCTCCTCTGCTTCTCATACCAAAGGTACTGAGAATTATAAGACGTAGAGGAGTAAGAACTATACTCGTGGCTCCGGATGGGCCAAGAAGGACTTGGTACCCGGAACTTCAAGAGATGCTCACAGAGGACTCAGGGCCTCTGCCGATAAGAAGGGACTTGCTTCAGCAAGTACCATGTCTGTTCCAAGACTTACCGCGGCTGCGTTTGACGGCATGGCGGTTGAACGCCGGATCCTAAGGGAAAAAGGCATTCCGGAAGAGGTCATTCCTACCCTGGTCAAAGCCAGGAAGGAGGTGACCGCACAACATTATCACCACATGTGGCGAAAATATGTTGCGTGGTGTGAGGCCAGGAAGGCCCCACGAAGAAATTTCAACTCGGTCGATTCCTGCATTTCCTGCAAACAGGAGTGTCTATGGGCCTCAAATTGGGGTCCATTAAGGTTCAAATTTCGGCACTGTCGATTTTCATCCAGAAAGAATTGGCTTCAGTTCCTGAAGTCCAGAAATTTGACAAGGGAGTACTGCATATACAACCCCCTTTTGTGCCTCCAGTGGCACTGTGGGATCTCAACGTAGTCCTGGGATTCCTCAAATCACGTTGGTTTAAACCGCTCAAATCTGTGGATTTGAAATATCTCACATGGAAAGTGACCATGATGTTGGCCCTGGCCTCGGCCAGGCGAGTGTCAGAATTGGCGGCTTTGTCTCACAAAAGCCCATATCTGATTGTCCATTCGGACAGGGCAGAGCTGCGGACTCGTCCCCAGTTTCTCCCTAAGGTGGTGTCAGCGTTTCATCTGAACCAGCTTATTGTGGTACCTGCGGCTACTAGAGACTTGGAGGACTCCAAGTTGCTAGATGTTGTCAGGGCCCTGAAAATATAGATTTCCAGGACGGCTGGAGTCAGGAAAACTGACTTGCTGTTATCCTGTATGCACCCAAAAAACTGGGTGCTCTTGCTTCTAAGCAGACGATTGCTAGTTGAATGTGTAGTACAATTCAGCTTGCACATTCTGTGGCAGGACTGCCACAGCCAAAATATATAAATGCCCATTCCACAAGGAAGGTGGGCTCATCTTGGGCGACTGCCCGAGGGGTCTCGGCTTTACAACTTTGCCGAGCTGCTACTTGGTCAGGGGTACACCCTGGCTGAGGAGGACCTGGAGTTCTCTCACTCTGTGCTGCAGAGTCATCCGCACTCTCCCGCCCGTTTGGGAGCTTTGGTATAATCCCCATGGTCCTGACGGAGTCCCCAGCATCCACTTAGGACGTCAGAGAAAATAAGATTTTACTTACCGATAAATCTATTTCTCGTAGTCCGTAGTGGATGCTGGGCGCCCATCCCAAGTGCGGATTGTCTGCAATACTTGTACATAGTTATTGTTACAAAAAAAATCGGGTTGTTATTGTTGTGAGCCGTCTGTTCAGAGGCTCCTACGTTTGTCATACTGTTAACTGGGTTTAGATCACAAGTTATACGGTGTGATTGGTGTGGCTGGTATGAGTCTTACCCGGGATTCAATATCCTTCCTTATTGTGTACGCTCGTCCGGGCACAGTATCCTAACTGAGGCTTGGAGGAGGGTCATAGGGGGAGGAGCCAGTACACACCACCTGATCCTAAAGCTTTAGTTTTGTGCCCTGTCTCCTGCGGAGCCGCTAATCCCCATGGTCCTGACGGAGTCCCCAGCATCCACTACGGACTACGAGAAATAGATTTATCGGTAAGTAAAATCTTATTTTTAAAGTGGCAATCATTCACACAGCAAGATCAACCTGGTTTTGCTGTGTAAATGATTGCCACTTAAAAAAAAAAACTGCAAAACCTTACCAAACCTCTCACTTTCTGTAACTCTCTCTCTCTGTTACATTTGGCCCTTACTGTACACTTTGTCACTGACAACTGTCCCCAGTTAGTAGAGTTGTCAGGGATGTGCTTGTTACAGTGCAACAGTTTAAATATGCCATGGCGGGAAATTAAAAAACAGAGACGGTGCAATATAAAGTGAGTTTGGATTTAAATAAATTATATATACATAAAACAAAGTTAAAGAATATATGTGTGTGTGTGTATATATATACAGGTTGAGTATCCCTTATCCAAAATTCAAAATCCCACATTTTTGGGTCCCCTACTGAGATAATGATACGTGTATATATATATATATATATATATATATATATATATATATATATATATATACACATAATATATAATATATATGTCATTATCTCAGTAGGGGACTGAAAAATGTGGGATTTTGGATAAGGGATACTCAACATGTATGTATGTATGTATGTATGTATGTATGTATATATATGTGTATATATATATATATATATATATATATATATATATATATATATATATATACACATATATACACACACACACACACACACACACACACACACACACACACACACAGTAATTGACTACTGCATGAAAGATCAAATGAAGAATTATTAAAAACAAGCAGAGCCTTATATAAAATCACATTCATTTGAACCAGTAATGGTATTGAGGTTAGAAAACTTTCTATGATTTGTATTAGGAATCTTACGCGTTTAACCGGTGATACCACGTTCATCAGAGACTTGAAACGGCTACTACAGTTGCTTCTGTTTCACTCCTGACTTCATTATACATCTGGATCATCCATATGACCATTCGTTGCAGTGACTGTACCTGAACCATTTGCTCTACACTTCGCAACACCGGTTATGCTGCAAGAGGAAGTTGGTGATATGTTCAAGACTTTGCCACAGTGTCAGGTTAATTTGGAGGTCTCGTGTTGAATCGTACATGCCAATCATAGGAGGTTCTCTAAACTTTCATCTTATGCATGCGATTATTGGTCCATGCTGCCCTCTTGCCTCCCCCCCCCCCCCCCCCCCCCCCCATTCCGATGCCACTGTATAGGCCTTTTTTAACCACCTGCAAGTTGTTAAAAAAAAAGTTGCAAGCACTGGAGCAATTCTAGTGGGTAAGCCTGTAATTTTAAAGTTCCTGCAGAAGTCTTTCTTGGTTGAGTGTCATGATAAGCTGTACTGGAGGCACAGTAGGTGGCGCTGTGTTTTCTTTTTTCACTCTGCAGTCTCTCTCTAGTATAATAGTGTACACAAAATATTTGTCTTGTTTAAGTCTCCATTTTATGTTATGATGTTAGTTTGCCTATTCTGATCACAGTATAATTTGTCCCAGAATCTTCCCTGCATGACGGCGCTTGACAATCATTTTCTTCAACAGTTTTTATGGCTTGATTTCTTGGCCAGAGATTATTATATATATGGATAATATATCTCTGTAACGCTCAGGATCTAGGTTTTTGGTTTATTCTTTTTTTTTGGCAGCATTTGTGGCTAAAACATATAAATTTACATTTAAATATGAAATATGTTTTTACTCTATTAGTTTATTGATGGTCTTCATAGTGCCTGTAGGAGGAGACGTGGGGTCACCACATCTGCAGATAAACTAGCAATGTTTTTCCCATATAATTAATTAATTTATGTTACTTAAGTATACTGGCTTTTGGGATAAAACAAATAAATTCAATACATGTATCTACTTTTTATGCTATGTGTATGGGCATTTGTACAGCACCAGTTTCTGTGTTCTGTCTCCTGATGGGCTAGTTGTGCGCGTCTTTGTGTGTAGTCTGTGTGCAGAATGTTCACACAGTGCAAAAAGTGGGGTAACTTTTGCAGAGTAGCGTGAGTGAACCTAGGGGGCGCTTCAGACTTGATCGCTGGGCTGCTAAAATTGATGTCCTGCGATCAGATAGTCGCCGCCCAAGGGGAGTGTATATTCGCCGTGCAAGTGTGCGATCACATGTGTGTGCCGAGCAGGTAAAATATCTCTGTCAGCGGACAGCTGCAAATCCGTTCGCACCTCACTCACCAGTGAAGGATTTACCGGTGTTTGCGCAGCCCAGGACTTACTCCTACAGTGTGATAGAATCAGGCTGATCGGGGACGGAGCTGACGTCACACACCATCCCTGGAAATGCTTGGGCACGCCTGCGTTTCCCTGACACTCCCAGAAAACGGTCAGTTACCACCCCCAAACGGTATCCGTTCACATGGTCGACCATGTTATGGTCGACAGTCATTAGGTCGACCACTATTGGTCGACATTGACATGGTCGACATGGACACATGGTCGACACATGAAAATGGTCGACACATGAAAAGGTCGACATGAGTTTTTTTACTTTTTTTTTGTTTTGGGGAACTTTTCCATACTTTACCGTTCCAATCGTAGCCCATGTGGATCGTAAAGTGTGCCGAGCGAAGCGGTAGCGGAGCGAAGGCACCATGCCCGAAGCATTGCGAGCGAAGCGGTGCACTAATTGGGGTTCCCAGTCACTTTACGCAAAAAACTACACCAAAAAAAGTTAAAAAAACTCATGTCGACCTTTTCATATGTCGACCTTTCACGTGTCGACCATGTGTCCACGTCGACCATGTCAATGTCGACCAATAGTGGTCGACCTAATGACTGTCGACCATAACATGGTCGACCATTCATACCGGAACCCCCCCAAACAGCTTCCTCCTATCGATCAGCATGCGAATGGCTTTGCGATTGCATTTTTCGCACCAGTCTATCACTGACCGACGATGCCTGTTGTTTGCTGACGCGCGTGCGCATTGCGGTGCATGCGCAGTTAATCGCTGATCACCCGCTGTGCAAAAACACACAGCAGCGGTCAGTTCTGAATCTGGCCCCTAGTCCAAAAATGTCATTTTTAAAGTTAGGAATATGGGGGTCATTCCGAGTTGTTCGCTCTGTTTTTAACAGTGGTGCAAACGCTATGCCGCCTCCCACTGGGAGTGTATTTTACCTTATCAGAAGTGCGAACGAAAGGATCGCAGAGCGTCTACAAAATAATTTTGTGCAGTGTCAGAGTAGCTTCAGACCTACTCAGCGCTTGCGACCACTTCAGACTATTCAGTTCCTGTTTTGACGTCACAAACACGACCTGCGTTCGCCCAGCCACGCCTGCGTTTTTCCTGGCACACCTGCGTTTTTTCGAACACTCCCAGAAAATGGTCAGTTGACACCCAGAAACGCCCACTTCCTGTCAATCACTCTGCGGCCAGCAGTGCGACTGAAAAGCATCACTAGACCTTGTGTGAAACTACATCGTTTGTTGTAATAGTATGACGCGCTACGCATGCGCAGAAGTGCCTTTTTTTGCCTGATCGCTGCACAGCGAACGAAAGCAGCTAGCGATCAACTTGGAATGACCCCCCCCCCATTGGGTGTTAAATAGAATTGTGTCTAGTGTGATTTTTTTTTCAGGTCTTCTTGGTGTGCCGTCTTGCGCTGTGTCGTGGTATGCTGTGGTGTGCCGTGCCGTGGTTGTGCTGTGCTGGAGTGCATTCATACTCGCATCTGAACAAATGAAAGATAAAGTGTATGCAGAGACACCTGTTGGGACGTCTTTTGGTCTTTTGACGCAAGGCAGAGTAACTTATATGGGGGCGCTCCCCTCCCATATACCTTGTAGCATCTGACTGCACTTTGGCACAAAAGGGCTGATTCAGAGTCCCACATTGCTGCAACCCTAAGGCATCTTCTGCCCTAGTGGCGTCTGTCACTTTATGCTAATGCTAGTATCATCCCTTGCCTGGTGTACAAGTGTACATCTGACTGTGCAAGACCTGGGGCGCCCCCTTTGTGCATCATTAGATGCAACAATTCTGTGTGGTGCGTCTTTAGATGCCAACATCTGATACACCATCGAAACCTGCAGGTGACCTACGCTCCGTCGCCAAGTGTCTGATGGCCTGATCTAGAGACTTGCGCAGGAGAGCGCTTGCACGCAGTTTCCTGATTATTGGGAATCTGCGGCTGCACAAGACCCGTTCTGCGTGTGTGCAGATCAGACCCTGTGATGACACCTGTGGTTCCCCTCTGCTGCAGCCTAGTTGACAGGCAGCGGCGTGAAGGGGGAGGAAGGAGGCCACATTCCTGAAAACGGGGGCATCGCACCACCGTTTTCTGGGAGGGGAGTGCTAACAGTCTGCGTGTTACCTCACAGACTTCCTGGCCTTGCAGCCCCTGCTTCCATTGGCTGGCTGCACAAGCTGAAGCAAAATCTGCTAGCCATCTGAGTGCAACCAATGGTCGCAATGTTGGATTCCATCTTGTTGCATTGCTGGGATTGGAGTTACATGCAGGAGCCGTTTCTTTTACTAAAATGTCTCCTGCATGTTCCTCCTCGAAATCAGACGTAAATTCAATGCTGCTTGCATGCGGCTTTAAACTTCCGTCCAACCCTGAATCAGGCCTCGAGTACGCAACCAGTTGTAGCGCCACCTACTGTACTTTGCCTCCAGTATGATTAGTGTGACATACTCAACCAAGAAAGGCTCCTGCATGCGCTTTAAAAATCCGTCTTACCTTTAAACAACATGCTTCTCCGTGCGTCTCAATAGCCACTTCCTAGTTTTGCGGACAGTGGGGGTAATTCCAAGTTGATCGCAGCAGGAAATTTTTTAGCAGTTGGGCAAAACTATGGCCCTCATTCCGAGTTGTTCGCTCGCTAGCCGCTTTTCGCAGCAGTGCACACGCTAAGCCGCCGCCCTCTGGGAGTGAATCTTAGCTTAGCAGAATTGCGAACGAAAGAATCGCAATATTGCGAAAAGACTTCTCTGTGCAGTTTCTGAGTAGCTCGAGACTTACTCTTCCAGTGCGATCAGTTCAGTGCTTGTCGTTCCTGGTTTGACGTCACAAACACACCCAGCGTTCGCCCAGACACTCCCCCGTTTCTCCAGCCACTCCCGCGTTTTTCCCAGAAACGGCAGCGTTTTTTCACACACACCCATAAAACGGCCAGTTTCCGCCCAGAAACACGCACTTCCTGTCAATCACACTCCGATCACCAGAACGAAGAAAAAACCTCGTAATGCCGTGAGTAAAATACCAAACTTCTTAGCAAATTTACTTGGCGCAGTCGCAGTGCGAACATTGCGCATGCGCAGTTTGCGGAAAATCGCTGCGATGCGATGAAAGAACGAGCGAACAACTCGGAATGAGGGCCAGTGTATCTTTATGAAGGTAAGATGAATGTCTTCTATTCCTGTTTGAGTATTGCTAAGTCACAGGATTTTGCTGGAGCCAGCCGCGTAATGAATCATTGCCTCTGCGGGATGGACTCGGCTGACAGTGGCTTCTCCCGTAACATAAACAGCCGTAATAAAAGATGAGCTCTTTGCACAGAACGCCATCCGGCCATATGACTTTCTTCTGCTCCTTAAGTAGCTATTGTACTTATCCTCCACTGTTTACCCAAAATGACGTCTCCTCTGTTGCCGTGCCAGGTTTTCCATAAATATTTCATATATATGCTGCAAATTGCTCACTTAATGTTATGTGAGTCTGTGTATATATAATCCCGTCATGTTGATCTAGTTAATTATGTTTCTTTTAAACTGACAGTTTTAATTTCACGATTCCCCTTTAGTGGAGATGTAATACATTTATGAGGACTTTGATGCCTTTTTTTTTATACTGTATTATTTATTTTTTTACTTTTTGGGTCCTTGTCATCTAATCATATGAAGTGATTTTTTAACCAAGGACATCAAGTTGCAATATATGAGCTTTCCAAAATACAGATTTTGCAACTAGTCATCCCTTAATTAAATATGGCAGGTGGCTATGGAACCACTGCTGCTTGTACTGTTTTTTTAAACTGATATTGAAATAATGCGAATTAATTGTTAAAGGAAATATCATTACAACCCACTTTGTATTTGTGATCTCCATGTTACTCCTATATAATAGCCCAGATCTGTGACTCTGTGCCTGTGTGTCTAATGCTGGGCGTGGCTAGGAGCTCTCATTGGGTGTGCGGCAGGTCTATCACACCCAGTCCACAGCTGATTGGGTGAGAAACGCCCTCCCACACAGGTTACATCCAATGGGAGGCTCTGCCCTTTGGCTGCTGTGTGTTTCCAGAGCAGGATTAACAATGGGGCTGATGGAGCTGCGGGCTCCAGGTCCACACCCCAAAATAGGCCCACTGAATCTGCAGCATCATACCCTCCAACATTTTACACATAAAAATCGCTATAAAATTCGAAAAGGGGGCGTGGCCACATCCCTTTTCCTGTACTTTAAATGGAAGTTTGGAGAGCCAAAAATCGGTACAGACCATAAAAAAAAGGGACTGTATCTGCCAAAAAGGTGCAGCTGGAGGGTTTGCCAGTGTATCTGCAGCAAGTCTAAGCGCTGTACCTAGGGAAAAAATAAATCCTTTTACTGCAGCGTCCTATGTCCTGCTGCCAGTCCGCCTGCCCCCTCCGGCATCAACAATCCCCACTCCCTAGCCGCGGCGCAGGTGGAACAAAAGCTGCTGCGGCCACCATAGCCCTCCCTGTACCGCATATTCTCTGAGCCGCGGAGCCTCCTCTGCGCGTGATGTCACAGAAGTGTCTCGCCGCCACAGCCGCGCCCAGATTCCCAGAGGCCCTACCTCCCAACATGACCGTCTCCAGGAGGGACAGAATGCTCTGCTCCTGGACTTCCCTCTTAATTTATGGTTGTCATCACCTGTGCTGAAACACCTTCCTTACCCATTAACCTGTTCAACACAGATGTCAACAATCATAAAAATCCAGAAGCAGAGCATTTTGTCCCTCCTGGAGAGGGTCATGTTGGGAGGTATGCCAGAGGCCCTGACTCCGCAACACAGCACCTGGGCTGCCGGCCTGAAAGCCTCGAGATGGCTCATGTAACGGATAGAGTGGGTGATATCGCGGAGGGTAATGTCTGGACGCTGAATCAATGTAAAAGGTGACAGTGCTGTGCAGTGCAGTGGGTGTGCAGTGTCACTGACACTGCACAGCACTCTCACCTTTTACATTGATTCAGCCAGTCAGTCAGTTCTGTCAGCCAGTCACTATTGTTAGCGCCGGTGTCCCAACGCGCCACATTACAGGGAAGAACACACACTAAATAAACTACAACTCCCAGCAGCCCTTAGCGCCGGCGCATTCTGGCTCTAAGGGCTGCTGGGAGCTGTAGTTTATTTAGTGTGTGTTCTTCCCTATAATGCGGCGCGTTGGGACACCGGCGCTAACCATAGTGACTGGCTGCTGTGCGAGTCTCCGGGAGAGCCACTGCCAAAGTGAGGACAGGAGGAGAAGCATTACCCGCCCCTCCCCCACTCGCAGTACCCCCAGGCCTCATCCGCGGCACCCCCACATCCCCCCCTCCACCTCCCGCGGTGGCTATGGACCCCATCCCCCACCTGCAGGACCCCCGCACCCGCCCCTCCCCCACCTGCGGCACCACCGCACTCGCCCCTCCCCCATCTGCGTCTCCCCCACCCCCGCCACCCCCCCAACCACAGCACCTACTAGGTGATTCATCAGGCCCTGCGTGCGCTGTTCACACTGTTGCAAGGGGCTACGGCCCCCTAACCATCGCACGCCCTTTGTCCGTGCAATATTTAACCACTCACAAAATTATGATTGAAGGTAATACTCCATATAATACAACTATTGCACGCCACCTGCGTAGCCCTTTACGATGGTGTGAAGAGCGCCTGTAGGGCGCGATGAATCACCTAGTATATATAATAAAAATCGCAGAAGATATATACAGACCGTCAAAGTGGTCTGAAGGTTCAAAGCCCCTTTAAGGATTTTGATGGGTAAACTTTCTTGTCACAGTGATCTTTATACCCGGTATGAATGATTCAATGGGATAAATTTACTAAGGTGGATTTTTCTTTTAGAACTGATGATGTTGCCCTTAGCAACCAATCAGATTCTCTCTATTATCTTCTAGAAGCAGCAAGATAAATGTTAAGTAGAATCTGATTGGTTGCTATGAGCAACATCGCCAGTTCTAAAAAAATAAAAAACCTCCCACCTTAGTAAATTTGCCCCCTATGTGGTAGTCTTTGAAGTTTTAAAAAATGTGTTTTTCTTTCAAATTGTCACAGATTTTACCAGGGGTTTAGCACTGTTGGCCTAATGGTTATTTCCTACATTGGGAGATATTCAGTTAGTGCCAAGTTTTCCGACAGTCGGAACACCGGCACTAATTTGACCGTTGGCTATTCAATCGCGGCGGTTTCGACAGGTTTTTGCTCCATTTTTGCTATACCTTTTCGAACCTGCATGGGCTTTGACGAATCGGCATGAGCGAAAACGGACCAAAAAACTGTCAAGCATCTGATCCACATGGTTTTCGCCCGGCCAGATTTTCCAACAAGTCGAAAAATCGGGCCGGGTTTTGAGTAGCTCGAATGTGAATTCGACCTGTAGACTGGCGGAAAGTGACGTTTTTAATAAATATCATCAATAGAGTCTAACGCTTTAAAATGCTGATAAAGAGTCTCTTGTTTTACTTTACAAAATGAGAAATGGCCGTACAGGACTAAAGGGGGGGATTGTGAAGTCATAATTGTGTGATTGCAGCTGCATTGCCTTAAGGGCCCTACAGACATGCCGATCCGCCGCCGAGCTGCCCGACGGCGGATACAGCCGACGGGCGACCCGGCGGCGGCGGGGCAGTGACGGGGGTAGTGAAGTTTTTTCACTTCCCCCGTCACGCGGCTCCATTGAAGTGCAGGCAAATATGGACGAGATCGTCCATATTGGCCTGCATGCACAGCCGACGGGGGACCAGCGATGAACGAACGCGGGGCCGCGCATCGTTCATCGCTGGTGCCTCCACACTGAAAGATATGAACGAGTTCTCGTTCATTTATGAACGAGATCGTTCATATCTTTCAAACAAATCGGCATGTGTGTAGGGCCTATTAGAGAAGGCCCGATTCTGGTTTCCAGTTCATGAAAGCATACACCCTCTTGTTAAAGTAGGGACTGCAACCAGGAGACACGTTCTGCCTGTAACTGGCATTGTTGCTTCTGCACATACAGCCTTTGATTGCAGTGTAGACGTTAACTTGAGGTTTTCGATTGTTCCCCATCATGACCACAGAACAATCTTTTAAAGCAGTCATTCTTTCCGTGCAATAAAAGTCTGGAAAGTGCCGGCAAATATGATTACAAACGGTTTCCTCCGAATTAGGTATCTCGCCTCCTTTTAGGAAGACAGGAAATTACTCTGTGTCTTGATTTACTCTCTTCTGGTTTTCTATTATACAGCTTTTAATGTTAATCATTTTATTAATTTCAAAAAGCCAAATAGGGACACTCAGGAGTATATTTACTAAAGTGCGGGTTTTCAGTAGTGGAGATGATGCCATAATAACCAATCAAATTCTACTTAAGATTTATCTAGCACCTTCTTGAAGATAGTAGCTTGAATCTGTTTGGTTGCTATGGACAACATCTCCACTTTTGAAAAGCCGCACTTTAGTAAATATACCCCTCGGTGGCATTTAGTAGTGGCAAAATGACGTGTTCTGAAAACGGTTATACTGTACATATAGGGGTACTAGGTGCTTCATCGCGCCCT
Organism: Pseudophryne corroboree; assembly: GCF_028390025.1. Taxonomy (NCBI): domain Eukaryota; kingdom Metazoa; phylum Chordata; class Amphibia; order Anura; family Myobatrachidae; genus Pseudophryne; species Pseudophryne corroboree. The sequence goes on along the minus strand of NC_086449.1, from coordinate 801,493,132 downwards.
ACGGGCGCTCTTCACACCGTCGGAAGGGGCTACGCCCCTTTAACCCCTGCACGCCTTTCTGGGGTTAAATATATGGAGTATTACCTGCATTCCTAGTTTTGTTAGTGTTTGAATATTGCACAATGAAAGGCCTTCCGATGGTGAAGGGGGCGTAGTCCCTTGCAACAGGAAGGGGTTTGGGGAGTGGGGAACGCGGATGGGGGAGGGGGTATGAAGGCGCTGTGGGTGGGGTAGGAGCAGGGGTGTCGCAGGTGGGGGATGGCAGCTGCAGGGCTGTTGCGGATGGAGGAGGGGTTCCGAAGGCGCTGCAGATGGGGAAGGGGTGGGCGCGGGTGTGCAGTGGATGGAAGAGGTGTCCAGGGGGCGTGGTGGGTGGGGGAGTGGTGGATGCGGGGGTAACGTGGGTGGGGGAGTGGCGGGTTCGGTGCTGTTGCGAATGGTGTAGGCGATGCGGATTGGGAAGGGCCTGCTGCGTGGGTGGGGTAGGGGATCCAAAGGTGCAGCGGGCGGGGGAGAGCCAGATGCGGGGTGTGGCGGATGGGGGAGGGGGTCCGGAGGTGATGTAGGTGGTGGAGGGGCGGGTGGCATAGGGGGTCTGGAGGCGCCGCGGGTGGGTACCGGGGGAGGGGTCCGGGGGGGCGTTGTGTGTGGGGGAGGGGCAGATGCTGGGCTGGATGGGGGAGGGGTTCCAGAGGTACTGCGGGTGGGAAAGGGTGTGGCGGGTGGGTAGGAGGTGTGGAGGCGTTGCGGGTGGGAGAGGGGGGGGTGCAGTGAATGGGGTTAGGGGTCCGGAGGAGGGAGGGTCCGTGTGTGTTGAGGTGTGGGGTCCGTAGGCGCTGTGGGTGGGGGTGCCACGGGTGGTGGAGGGACAGGTGTGTGGATTTGCGGTGGATGGGGGAGGGGGTCTGGAGGTGCTGCAGGTGGTGGAGGGGTGTGTGCGCGGGTGGGATAGGGGGTGGGTGCGGGGGTGCAGCGGATGGTGGAGGTGGTCCGGGAGTGTGGGAGAGGTGAGGTGCTGTGGGTGGGGGAGAGGCGGGTGAGGGGCTGTTGCGGATGAGGGAGGGGTTCCGGAGGCGCTGCAGGGTGGAAGGGTGCAGGTGTTGCGGGTGAGGTAGGGGGCCTGGAGGCGCTGCGGGTGGGGGTGCGGTGGATGGGGAGGGGCTGCAGGTGGTGGAGGAGCGGGTGGTGTAGGAGGTCCGGAGGTGCAGTGGGTGGTGGAGGGGTGGGTGCTGAGGGTGGGGTAGTGGGTCCGAAGGTGTTGCGGTTGCTGGAGAGGTGGGGGTGTAGGGGATGGGTCAGTGGGTGCAGGGGAGGGGTGAGTGCGGGGGTTCAGCGGAGGGGGTCAGGGGATGCGGGAGGGGTGGGGGTGCTGTGGGTGGGGGAGGCGGGGGAGGGGCTATTGCGGATGGGAGAGGGGTTCCGGAGGCGCTGCTGGTGGAGAAGGGTGCAGGTGTTGCGGGTGAGGTAGGGGGCCTGGAGGCGCTGCGGGTGGGGGAGGGAGGGAGGGGGGTGAGGGTGCGGTGGATCGGGAGGGGCTGTAGGTGGTGGAGGAGCAGGTGGTGTAGGGGGTCCGCAGGTGGAGTGGTTGGTGGTGGGGTGAGTGCTGCGGGTGGGGTAGTGGGACCGAAAGTGTTGCGGTTGCTGGAGGGGTGGGGGTGCAGGGGATGGGTCGGGCGGTGCAGCGGATGGGGGAGGGGCTGCTGCAGATGGGGGAGGGGTTTGGAAGACACTGCGGGTGGGGTAGGGGGTCCGAAGGCGCAGTGGGTGGGGGTGCCACGGGTGGTGGAGGTGCAGGTGCGGGGGTTTGCGGGGGATGGGGAGGGGTCCAGGGGCGCTGCAGGTGGTGGAGGGGCAGATATCAGTGCACATAGTCTCTGTGGTAGTTAGTGAGGGTTGGTGATGGTGTAAGAGGGGTGAAGGCCAGTACACAGACAGGCAGTTAGAGAGCAGGATGAGGGTGACAGGGCATAGTGACGGGGAGTACTTAGCAGATATAGGGGTGGGCTACAGGTGTGATGTCACAGTGTGTGTACCTTTGCTCTCATGTGTGAGGTATGTGAGGTATATGTGAGGTATGTGTGAGGTATGTGTGAGGTAAGGATGTGCGGGTCGTGGTGGCCACTAACCTACAGGCTGCTGCTGTGAGATGGTGACTGCAGAGGGAGGGAGCTCAGACCCAGCAGCAATGGGTCGTGGTCAGCATTCCTTCCTGGCCCCGTTCCGCCGCACACTGTCCGCCCCGTCTGACGGTCGTCATTCCTCCATCCTGCATGGCAGCGTCAGCTGCTGTGATCGCGGAGCATAGGTAAGCGTCCGGAGCCCTGTGGGCGGGCAGGCATGGTGTTTCCCTGGAGAGGTGCGGCGCGCGTCCTTAGGCTGCAGACTGAGGGAGCTCCGGCCCAGCAGCAATGTTGATTAGTGCGTGTCCCGTCCTGGCGCTGTCCCGCTGCACATGCTCCGCACCGCTTGCCGCTGAGCATGGCAGCCCTTGTGTGTATGCTGCAGATGCTGATCTAGCGGTGCCTGAGCTAGCGCCCTCTCCCTGGGGTGTGGGTGTCAGGCGGCAGGTATGGTGTGTAGGTGGGAGAGGAGCTGCGGGCGGCGACTCGCTGCCTGCAAGTACCCTCCATATCAGCGCTGTTCCCCTCCCTGCAGATAGTGTCAGTGGCCGTGGTGTACTTTTGCTACTGGTGGCCAGGGCCGGTGCTAGGGTGTTCGGCACCCCCCTGCAAACTATGAATTTTGCGGCCTCCCATATTTCTTTGTTGTGCATCGGGAAAAGTGGTGTGGTCTCACAACTAAGGGGCATGGCCACACAATAGTACCCCCATTTAAAATTACGCCACAATGTAGCACAATCTTATTCATCTTATACGTAATGCCCCACCCGTAGTAGTAGCGTCCTTATACGTAATGCCCCACCCGTAGTAGTAGCGTCCATATACGTAATGCCCCCCCAATAGTAGTAGTGTCCTTATACATAATGCCCCCCCAGTAGTAGTAGCAGTTATATGTAATGCTCCCCAACAGTAATAGTAGCGTCCTTATACATAATGCCCCCCCAGTAGTAGTAGCATCCTTATACATAATGCCCCGCCAGTAGTAGTAGCGTCCTTATACATAATGCCCCCCAATAGTAGTAGTGTCCTTATACATAATGCCCCCCCAGTAGTAGTAGCAGTTATATGTAATGCCCCACAACAGTAATAATAGCATCATTATACGTAATGCCACCCCTGTAGTAGTAGCGTCCTTATACGTAATGCCCCCCAGTAGTAGTAGCAGTTATATGTAATGCCTCCCAACAGTAATAGTAGCGTCCTTATACGTAATGCCACCCCTGTAGTAGTAGCATCCTTATACATAATGTGCCCCCAGTAGTAGTACCGTCCTTATACATAATGCCCCCCCAGTAGTAGTAGCATCCTTACATGTAATGCCCTCCCAGTAGTAGCGTCCTTATACGTAATACCCCCCAGTATTAGTAGCCTCCTTATACGTAATGCCCCCCTATAGTAGTAGCGTCCTTATACGTAATGCCCCCCATAGTAGTAGCGTCCTTATACGTAATGCCCCCCCTATAGTAGTAGCGTCCTTATACGTAATGCCCCCCCTATAGTAGTAGCGTCCTTATATGTAATGCCCCCCCTATAGTAGTAGCGTCCTTATACGTAATGCCCCCCCTATAGTAGTAGCGTCCTTATACGTAATGCCCCCCCTATAGTAGTAGCGTCCTTATACGTAATGCCCCCTCTATAGTAGTAGCGTCCTTATACGTAATGCCCCCCCTATAGTAGTAGCGTCCTTATACGTAATGCCCCCCCTATAGTAGTAGCGTCCTTGCATGTAATGGCCCCCCCAGCAGTGGCGTCCATAAAGTGCGCACACACAGACATACCTCACACACACACAATTCACACATATATACAAACACACACACCCCACCATATATACACACACACACACCCCACTATATACACACACACCACATACACACACACACACACACTATGGCCCTCATTCCGAGTCGTTCGCTCGGTAATTTTCATCGCATCGCAGTGAAATTCCGCTTAGTATGCATGCGCAATAATCGCACTGCGACTGCGCCAAGTAATTTTACAATGAAGATAGTATTTTTACTCACGGCTTTTTCTTCGCTCCGGCGATCGTAGTGTGATTGACAGGAAATGGGTGTTACTGGGCGGAAACACAGCGTTTTCGGGGCGTGTGGATAAAAACGCTACCGTTTCCGGAAAAAACGCAGGAGTGGCCGGAGAAACGGAGGAGTGTCTGGGCGAACGCTGGGTGTGTTTATGACGTCAAACCAGGAACGACAAGCACTGAACTGATCGCAGATGCCGAGTAAGTCTGAAGCTACTCTGAAACTGCTAAGTAGTTTGTAATCGCAATATTGCGAATACATCGGTCGCAATTTTAAGAAGCTAAGATACACTCCCAGTAGGCGTAGGCTTAGCGTGAGCAACTCTGCTAAATTCGCCTTGCGAGCGATCAACTCGGAATGAGGGCCTATATACACACACACGCACACACATTTCTCTCTCTTCCTCCACTTACCAAGTCTGGCTGGCCGTCACTGCAATGCTGATTCCACCACTGTTCAGCTGTCTGGTCCCGTGTAGCTCCGCCCCTCTATTCCGTGTAGCTCTGCCCCCTCGTGCCGCCGTAGCTCCGCCCCCTTTTCGTGACCCGCACTGCACAGCACACAGCCCGCTGTCACAGGTGATTGGGGGGGAGGACAGGCACAGCAGCCGGCAGCTAGTGGCCATCCTCACCTCCTATACTGTAAGGTAGGGTCTTGCACCTGACTGCTGCTGGCTGGGTATGGGGTAGCTCCCTGCAGCAGATGCAGTTGACTCCGCCCAGCTCTGTGACTCCGCCCAGCGTTACGGGCACAGAGTCACAGACTAAGGCAAATATATAGGAGATATTCAGTTGATGTTGAATTACTGAAATTGTCGAAAAACTGAGCTTTTTCGACCAAAAAACCATGTCGAATCGGATTCGACAATTCAATACGGCACTTATCGACAAAAAACCTGTAGTTTCAGTTTCAACTTTTTACTATTCGACACTTTCATGTCTGTAATGTTAAAAATGCGGCATTTCGACAAAAGTATATTCAATTGAAGAATGTCGATTCGACATCAGTTCTTTTCGATAGTCATTTCGTCAATTTCATTGCTCCTCCTTTTTCTAGCGTGAGCTGATCAGAAATGTTAAATCCTTTTTTTTTTTTTTTGGTTCTTTTTGATTTCTAATAGCATATCTATTTATATTTGAAGGGATTATCTACTTGGTTTTTCTATTTATGACCCACAGTATTATATAATCGATTTTTAAAAGAATCTTTTTTTCCTGTACTCGGCTGAGGGAAATGTACCCATGATTCCACAGTTACCCAAGATACACTTCTCCAAAGCCCCTCCTCTCTCCTCACTCCCGTTTTTGAGACTTCAGGGAGACGAGCAGCCGTTACAGTCAGCTCTCTTGTGGAATCATTTTTTTAGGACAATACCTGCGTTTTCCAACATATATATCATATTTTTTTTTATGTTTTCAAATGACGGGAAGTCGAATCCAGGCCACCGACTATTCGACGATTGGTCCGTTTTTCTACAGAGGCCGTGTCGAATCTGTTTTTAATTGAATATGTCGAATTCAGTGTCCCGGGTGGAGGGTTTCGGCTGTCGAATAGTGTCGAATCCAAAAACTGACGAATTCACGCTGTAATTCGACTTCAATTAAATATACCCCTTAATGACTAATGAAGAATGAGTACTGTCCCAGTGCGCTTAGCGAAATTGCTGTGTGCATGGACCGACACATGGAAAATAAGAATTTACTTACCGATAATTCTATTTCTCATAGTCCGTAGTGGATGCTGGGAACTCCGTAAGGACCATGGGGAATAGCGGCTCCGCAGGAGACTGGGCACAAAAGTAAAAGCTTTATGACTAGCTGGTGTGCACTGGCTCCTCCCCCTATGACCCTCCTCCAAGCCTCAGTTAGGATACTGTGCCCGGACGAGCGTACATAATAAGGAAGGATCTTGAATCCCGGGTAAGACTCATACCAGCCACACCAATCACACCGTACAACTTGTGATCTGAACCCAGTTAACAGTATGATAAACGTAGGAGCCTCTGAAAAGATCGCTCACAACAATAAACAACCCGATTTTTGTAACAATATAACAATAACTATATACAAGTATTGTAGACAATCCGCACTTGGGATGGGCGCCCAGCATCCACTACGGACTATGAGAAATAGAATTATCGGTAAGTAAATTCTTATTTTCTCTGACGTCCTAGTGGATGCTGGGAACTCCGTAAGGACCATGGGGATTATACCAAAGCTCCCAAACGGGCGGGAGAGTGCGGATGACTCTGCAGCACCGAATGAGAGAACTCCAGGTCCTCCTCAGCCTGGGTATCGAATTTGTAAAATTTAGCAAACGTGTTTGCCCCTGACCAAGTAGCTGCTCGGCAAAGTTGTAAAGCCGAGACCCCTCGGGCAGCCGCCCAAAATGAGCCCACCTTCCTTGTGGAATGGGCTTTTACAGATTTTGGCTGTGGCAGGCCTGCCACAGAATGTGCAAGCTGAATCGTACTACAAATCCAACGAGCAATCGTCTGCTTAGAAGCAGGAGCACCCAGCTTGTTGGGTGCATACAGGATAAACAGCGAGTCAGATTTTCTGACTCCAGCCGTCCTGGAAACATATATTTTCAGGGCCCTGACTACGTCCAGCAACTTGGAGTCCTCCAAGTCCCTAGTAGCCGCAGGCACCACAATAGGCTGGTTCATGTGAAACGCTGAAACCACCTTAGGGAGAAATTGAGGGCGAGTCCTCAGTTCTGCCCTGTCTGAATGAAAAATTAGGTAAGGGCTTTTATATGATAAAGCCGCCAATTCTGAGACACGCCTGGCTGAAGCCAGGGCTAACAGCATGACCACTTTCCATGTGAGATAATAAGATTTTACTTACCGATAAATCTATTTCTCATAGTCCGTAGTGGATGCTGGGGACTCCGTTAGGACCATGGGGAATAGCGGCTCCGCAGGAGACAGGGCACAAAAGCAAGCTTTTAGGATCACATGGTGTGTACTGGCTCCTCCCCCTATGACCCTCCTCCAAGCCTCAGTTAGGTACTGTGCCCGGACGAGCGTACACAATAAGGAAGGATCTTGAATCCCGGGTAAGAGTCATACCAGCCACACCAATCACACCGTACAACTTGTGATTTGAACCCAGTTAACAGTATGATAACAATGAAGTAGCCTCTAAAAAAGATGGCTCACAACAATAATAACCCGATTTTTTGTAACAATAACTATGTACAAGTAATGCAGACAATCCGCACTTGGGATGGGCGCCCAGCATCCACTACGGACTATGAGAAATAGATTTATCGGTAAGTAAATTCTTATTTTCTCTAACGTCCTAGTGGATGCTGGGGACTCCGTTAGGACCATGGGGATTATACCAAAGCTCCCAAACGGGCGGGAGAGTGCGGATGACTCTGCAGCACCGAATGAGAGAACTCCAGGTCCTCCTCAGCCAGGGTATCAAATTTGTAGAATTTTGCAAACGTGTTTGCCCCTGACCAAGTAGCTGCTCGGCAAAGTTGTAAAGCCGAGACCCCTCGGGCAGCCGCCCAAGATGAGCCCACCTTCCTTGTGGAATGGGCATTTACAGATTTTGGCTGTGGCAGGCCTGCCACAGAATGTGCAAGCTGAATTGTACTACAAATCCAACGAGCAATAGTCTGCTTAGAAGCAGGAGCATCCAGCTTTTTGGGTGCCTACAATATAAACAGCAAGTCAGACTTTCTGACTCCAGCCGTCCTGGAATTATATATATATATATTTTCAGGGCCCTGACAACGTCTAGCAACTTGGAGTCCTCCAAGTCCCTAGTAGCCGCAGGCACCACAATAGGTTGTTTCAGGTGAAACGCTGACACCACCTTAGGAAGAAACTGGGGACGAGTCCGCAGTTCTGCCCTGTCCGAATGGAAAATCAAATATGGGCTTTTGTAAGACAAAGCCGCCAATTTTGACAATCGCCTGGCCGAGGCCAGGGCCAACAGCATGGTCACTTTCCATGTGAGATATTTCAAATCCACAGATTTGAGTGGTTCAAACCAATATGATTTGAGGAATCCCAACACTACGTTGAGATCCCACGGTGCCACTGGAGGCACACAAGGGCTGTATATGCAATACTCCCTTGACAAACGTCTGGACTTCAGGAACTGAAGCCAATTCTTTCTGGAAGAAAATCTATAGGGCCGAAACTTGAACCTTAATGGACCCCAATTTGAGGCTCATAGACACTCCTGTTTGCAGGAAGTGCAGAAATCGACCTAGTTGAAATTTTTTCGTGGGGCCTTCCGGGCCTCACCCACGCAACATATTTTTACCACATGTGGTGATAACGTTGTGCGGTCACCTCCTTCCTGGCTTTGACCAGGGTAGGTATGACCTCTTCCGGAATGCCTTTTCCCTTAGGATCCGGCGTTCAAACCGCCATGCCGTCAAACGCAGTCGCGGTAAGTCTTGGAACAGACAAGGTCCCTGCTGGAGCAGGTCCTTTCTTAAAGGCCGATGCCACGGTTCCTCTTGGAACAGACATGGTACTTGCTGAAAGCAAATCCCTTCTTAGCTCCCGAGGCCATTAGTCCTCTGTGAGCATCTCTTGAAGTTCCGGTTACCAAGTCCCTCTTGGCCAATCCGGAGCCACGAGTATAGTTCTTACTCCTCTATGTCTTATAATTCTCAATACCTTGGTTATGAGAAGCAGAGGAGGGAACACATACACCGACTGTTACACCCACGGTGTTACCAGGACGTCCACAGCTATCGCCTGAAGGTCTCGTGACCTGGCGCAATACCTGTCCCATTTTTTGTTCGGGCGGGACGCCATCATGTCCACCTTTGGTCTTTCCCAACGGTTCACAATCATGCGGAAAACTTCCCGATGAAGTTCCCACTCTCCCGGGTGGAGGTCGTGCCTGCTGAGGAAGTCTGCTTCCCAGTCGTCCACTCCCGGAATGAACACTGCTGACAGTGCTATCACATGATTTTCCGCCTAGCGAAAAATCCTTGCAGTTTTGCCACTGCCCTCCTGCTTCTTGTGCCGCCCTTTCTGTTTACGTGGGCGACTGCCGTGATGTTATCCCACTGGATCAATACCGGCTGACCTTGAAGCAGAGGTCTTGCTAAGCTTAGAGCATTATAAATTTGCTCTTAGCTCCAGTATATTTATGCGGAGAGAATTCTCCAGACTTGATCACACTCCTTGTGTGACTGCTCCCCAGCCTCTCAGGCTGGCCTCCGTGGTCACCAGCATCCAATCCTGAATGCCGAATCTGCGGCCCTCTAGAAGATGAGCACTCTGTAATCACCACAGGAGAGACACCCTTGTCCTTGGATATAGGGTTATCCGCTGATGCATCTGAAGATGCGATCCGGACCATTTGTCCAGCAGATCCCACTGAAGAGTTCTTGCGTGAAATCTGCCGAATGGAAGCGCTTCGTAATAAGCCACCATTTTTACCAGGACTCTTGTGCAATGATGCACTGACACTTTTCCTGGTTTTAGGAGGATCCCGATTAGCTCGGATAACTCCCTGGCTTTCTCCTCTGGGAGAAACACCTTTTCCTGGACTGTGTCCAGAATCATCCCTAGGACCAGCAGACGTGTCGTCGGAACAACTGCGGTTTTGGAATATTTAGAATCCACCCGTGCTGTCGTAGAACTACTTGAGATAGTGCTACTCCGACCTCCAACTGTTCTCTGGACCTTGTTCTTATCAGGAGGTCGTCCATTTTCTTTGAAGACGAATCCTCCTTTCGGTCATTACCTTGGTAAGGACCCGGGGTGCCTTGGACAATCCAACGGCATCGTCTTGAAACTGATAGTGACAGTTCTGTACCACGAACCTGAGGTACCCTTGGTGAGAAAAGGCAAATTTTGGGACATGGAGGTAAGCATCCCTGATGTCCCGGGACACCATATAGTCCCCTTGTTCTTTGCTATCACTGCTCTGAGTGACTCCATCTGGATTTGAACCCTTGCAAGTGTTCAAATTTTTCAGATTTAGAATAGGTCTCACCTAGCCTTCAGTACCACCATATAGTGTGGAGTAATACCCCTTTCCTTGTTGTCGGAGGGGTAATTTTATTATCACCTGCTGGGAATACAGCTTATGAGTTGTTTTCAATACTGCCTCCCTGTCGGAGGGAGACATTGGTACAGCAGACTACAGGAACCTGCGAGGGGGGAAACCTCTCGACATTCCAATCTGTACCCCTTGGATACTACTTGTAGGATCCAGGGGTCCTGTACGGTCCCAGCGTCATGCTGAGAACTTGGTAGAAGCGGTGGAGGGCTTCTGTTCCTGGGAATGGGCTGCCTGCTGCAGTCTTCTTCCCTTTCCTCTATCCCTGGGCAGATATGACTCTTATAGGGACGAAAGGACTGAGGCTGAAAAGACGGTGTCTTTTTCTGCAGAGATGTGACTTAGGGTAAAAAACGGTGGATTTTCCAGCAGTTGCCCTGGCCACCAGGTCCCATGGACCGACCCCAAATAACTCCTCCCCTTTATACGGCAATACATCTTTGTGCCGTTTGGAATCTGCATCACCTGACCACTGTCGTGTCCATAAACATCTTCTTGCAGATATGGACATCGCATTTACTCTTGATGCCAGAGTGCAAATATCCCTCTGCGCATCTCGCATATATAGAAATGCATCCTTTAAATGCTCTATAGTCAATAAAATACTGTCCCTGTCAAAGGTATCAATATTTTTAGTCAGGGAATCCGACCAAGCCACCTCAGCTCTGCACATCCAGGCTGAGGCGATCGCTGGTCGCAGTATAACACCAGCATGTGTGTGTATACTTTTTAGGATATTTTTCAGCCTCCTATCAGCTGGCTCCTTAAGTACGGCCCTATCCGTAGATGGTACCGCCACTTGTTCTGATAAGCGTGTGAGCGCCTTATCCACCCTGAGGGGTGTTTCCCACCGCGCCTTAACTTCTGGTGGGAAAGGGTATACCGCCAATAATTTTCTATCGGGGGAAACCCACGCATCATCACACACTTCATTTAATTTATCTGATTCAGGAAAAACTACAGGTAGTTTTTTCACCTCACACATAATACCCTTTTTTGTGGTACTTGGAGTATCAGAAATATGTAAAACCTCCTTCATTGCCCTTAACGTGTGGCCCTAAAAGAAAATACGTTTGTTTCTTCACCGTCGACACTGAAATCAGTGTCCGTGTCTGGGTCTGTGTCGACCGACTGAGGTAAATGGGCATTTTACAGCCCCTGACGGTGTTTGAGACGCCTGGACAGATACTAATTTGTTCGCCGGCCCTCTCATGTCGTCAACCGGCTTGCAGCGTGTTGACATTGTCACGTAATTTCCATAAATAAGCCATCCCTTCCGGTGTCGACTCCCTAGAGAGTGACATCACCATTACAGGCAATTTGCTCCGCCTCCTCACCAATATTTTCCTCATACATGTCGACACACACGTACCGACATACAGCACACACATAGGGAATGCTCTGATAGAGGACAGGACCCACTAGCCCTTTGGGGAGACAGAGGTAGAGTTTGCCAGCACACACCAAAACGCTATAATTATCCACGGACAACCTTTATATAAGTGTTCCTTTTATAGCATTTTAATATATATACATATCGCCAAATCAGTGCCCCACCTCTCTGTTTTAACCCTGTTTCTGTAGTGCAGTGCAGGGGAGATCATGGGAGCCTTCCCACCAGCCTTTCTGTGAGGGAAAATGGCGCTGTGTGCTGAGGAGAATAGGCCCGGCCCCCTTTTCGGCGGGCTTCTTCTCCGGAGTTTTAGATATCTGGCAGGGGTTAAATACATCCATATAGCCTCAAGGGCTATATGTGATGTATTTTTCGCCATACAGGTATTATACATTGCTGCCCAGGGCGCCCCCCCCCCCAGCGCCCTGCACCCTCCGTGACCGCTGTGTGAAGTGTGCTGACAACAATGGCGCACAGCTGCAGTGCTGTGCGCTACCTGATGAAGACTGAGAGTCTTCTGCCGCCTTGTTCCGGACCTCTTCATCTTCAGCATCTGCAAGGGGGGTCGGCGGCGCGGCTCCGGGACGAACCCCAGGGCGAGCCCTGTGTTCCGACTCCCTCTGGAGCTATGTCCAGTAGCCTAAGAATCCAATCCATCCTGCACGCAGGTGAGTTGAAAATCTCTCCCCTAAGTCCCTCGATGCAGTGAGCCTGTTGCCAGCAGGACTCACTGAAAATAAAGAACCTAAAAACTTTTTCTAAGCAACTCTTTAAGAGAGCCACCTAGATTGCACCCTTCTCGGCCGGGCACAAAAACCTAACTGAGGCTTGGAGGAGGGTCATAGGGGGAGGAGCCAGTACACACCATGTGATCCTAAAAGCTTGCTTTTGTGCCCTGTCTCCTGCGGAGCCGCTATTCCCCATGGTCCTAACGGAGTCCCCAGCATCCACTAGGACGTTAGAGAAATTTTAATTCCACAGTGGTGAGTGGTTCAAACCAATGTGACTTTAGGAGACTCAACACTACATTGAGATCCCAAGGTGCCACTGGAGGCACAAAAGGAGGCTGTATATGCAGTACCCCTTTGACAAACGTCTGAACTTCAGGCACTGAAGCCAGTTCTTTTTGGAAGAATATTGACAGGGCCGAAATTTGAACCTTAATGGACCCTAATTTTAGGCCCATAGATAGTCCTGTTTGCAGGAAATGCAGGAAACGACCCAGTTGAAATTCCTCTGTAGGGGCCTTCTTGGCCTCACACCACGCAACATATTTTCGCCAAATGCGGTGATAATGTTTCGCGGTTACATCCTTCCTGGCCTTGATCAGGGTAGGGATGACTTCATCTGGAATGCCTTTTTCCTTCAGGATCCGGCGTTCAACCTCCATGCCGTCAAACGCAGCCGCGGTAAGTCTTGGAACAGACAAGGTCCCTGCTGGAGCAGGTCCTTTCTTAGAGGTAGAGGCCACGGGTCCTCCGTGAGCATCTCTTGAAGTTCCGGGTACCAAGTCCTCCTTGGCCAATCCGGAGCCACGAGTATAGTTCTTACTCCTCTCCTTCTTATGATTCTCAATACTTTGGGTATGAGAGGCAGAGGAGGGAACACATACACTGACTGGTACACCCACGGTGTAACCAGAGCGTCCACCGCTATCGCCTGAGGGTCCCTTGACCTGGCGCAATATCGGTCTAGTTTCTTGTTGAGACGAGACGCCATCATGTCCACCTTTGGTTTTTCCCAACGGTTTACAATCACGTGGAAGACTTCTGGGTGAAGTCCCCACTCCCCCGGGTGGAGGTCGTGTCTGCTGAGGAAGTCTGCTTCCCAGTTGTCCACTCCCGGAATGAACACCGCTGACAGTGCTGTCACATAATTTTCCGCCCAGCGAAGAATTCTTGCAGCTTCTGCCATTGCCCTCCTGCTTCTTGTGCCGCCCTGTCTGTTTACGTGGGCGACTGCCGTGATGTTGTCCGATTGGATCAATACCGACTGACCCTTGCTTGACTTAGGGCATTGTAAATTGCCCTTAGTTCCAGGATATTTATGTGAAGAGACGTTTCCATGCTTGACCACAAGCCCTGGAAATTTCTTCCCTGTGTGACTGCTCCCCGGCCTCTCAGGCTGGCATCCGTGGTCACCAGAATCCAGTCCTGAATGCCTAATCTGCGGCCCTCTAGAAGATGAGCACTCTGCAACCACCACAGGAGAGACACCCTTGTCCTTGGAGATAGGGTTATCCGCTGATGCATCTGAAGATGCGATCCGGACCATTTGTCCAGCAGATCCCACTGAAAAGTTCTTGCATGGAATCTTCCGAATGGAATCGCTTCGTAAGAAGCCACCATCTTTCCCAGGACCCTTGTGCATTGATGCACTGACACTTGTCCTGGTTTCAGGAGGTTCCTGACTAGCTCGGATAACTCCCTGGCCTTCTCCTCCGGGAGAAACACCTTTTTCTGGACTGTGTCCAGAATCATCCCTAGGAACAGTAGACGTGTTGTTGGAATCAGCTGCGATTTTGGAATATTTAGAATCCACCCGTGCTGACGTAGCACTACCTGAGATAGTGCTACTCCGACCTCTAACTGTTCCCTGGACCTTGCCCTTATCAGGAGATCGTCCAAGTAAGGGATAATTAAGACGCCTTTTCTTCGAAGAAGAATCATCATTTCGGCCATTACCTTGGTAAAGACCCGTGGTGCCGTGGACAATCCAAACGGCAGCGTCTGAAACTGATAATGACAGTTTTGTACCACAAACCTGAGGTACCCTTGGTGAGAAGGGTATATTGGGACATGGAGATAAGCATCTTTGATGTCCAGAGACACCATATAGTCCCCTTCTTCCAGGTTCGCTATCACTGCTCTGAGTGACTCCATCTTGAATTTGAACCTTTTTATGTAAGTGTTCAATGATTTCAGATTTAATATCGGTCTCACCGAGCCGTCCGGCTTCGGTACCACAAACAGCGTGGAGTAATACCCCTTTCCCTGTTGTAGGAGGGGTACCTTGATTATCACCTGCTGGGAATACAGCTTGTGAATAGCTTCCAATACTGCCTCCCTGTCGGAGGGAGACGTTGGTAGAGCAGACTTCAGGAACCGGCGAGGGGGAGACGTCTCGAATTCCAATTTGTACCCCTGTGATACTACCTGCAGGATCCAGGGGTCCACTTGCGAGTGAGCCCACTGCGCGTTGAAATTTTTGAGACGGGCCCCCACCGTACCTGAGTCCGCTTGTAAAGCCCCAGCGTCATGCTGAAGACTTGGCAGAAGCGGGGGAGGGCTTCTGATCCTGGGAAGAGGCTGCCTGCTGCAGTCTTTTTCCCCTTCCTCTGCCCCGGGGCAGAAATGAGTGGCCTTTTGCCCGCTTGCCCTTATGGGGACGAAAGGACTGAGCCTGAAAAGACGGTGTCTTTTTCTGCTGAGAGGTGACCTGGGGTAAAAAGGTGGATTTTCCAGCCGTCGCCGTGGCCACCAGGTCCGATAGACCGTCCCCAAATAACTCCTCCCCTTTATACGGCAAAACTTCCATATGCCGTTTGGAATCCGCATCACCTGACCACTGTCGTGTCCATAAACTTCTTCTGGCAGAAATGGACAGCGCACTTACTCTTGATGCCAGGGTGCAAATATCCCTCTGTGCATCTCGCATATATAGTAATGCATCCTTTAAATGCTCTATAGTCAATAATATACTGTCCCTATCCAGGGTATCAATATTTTCAGTCAGGGAATCCGACCAAGCCACTTCAGCGCTGCACATCCAGGCTGAGGCGATTGCTGGTCGTAGTATAACACCAGTATGTGTGTATATACCCTTTAGGATATTTTCCAGCTTTCTATCAGCTGGTTCCTTGAGGGCGGCCGTATCAGGAGACGGCAACGCCACTTGTTTTGATAAGCGTGTGAGCGCCTTATCTACCCTAGGGGGTGTTTCCCAACGCGCCCTAACCTCTGGCGGGAAAGGGTATAATGCCAATAATTTATTAGAAATCAGCAGTTTTTTATCGGGGGAAACCCACGCTTTGTCACACACCTCATTTAATTCATCTGATTCAGGAAAAACTATGGGTAGTTTTTTCACACCCCACATAATACCCCTTTTTGTGGTACTTGTAGTATCAGAAATGTTCAAAGCCTCCTTCATTGTCGTGATCATGTAACGTGTGGCCCTACTGGACATTACGTTTGTCTCGTCACCGTCGACGCTGGAGTCAGTATCCGTGTCTGGGTCTGTGTCGACCATCTGAGGTAACGGGCGCTTTAGAGCCCCTGACGGTGTTTGAGGCGCCTGGACAGGCACGAACTGATTTGCCGGCTGTCTCATGTCGTCAACAGTTTTTTGCAAAGTGCTGACACTGTCACGTAATTCCTTCCATACGACCATCCAGTCAGGTGTCGACTCCCTAGGGGGTGACATCACTATTACAGGCAATTGCTCCGCCTCCACATCATTTTCCTCCTCATACATGTCGACACAATCGTACCGACACACAGCACACACACAGGGAATGCTCTGATAGAGGACAGGACCCCACGAGCCCTTTGGGGAGACAGAGGGAGAGTTTGCCAGCACACACCAGAGCGCTATATATATACAGGGATAACCTTATATAAGTGTTTCTCCCTTCTATAGCTGCTGTATTTGTATTATCTGCCAATTAGTGCCCCCCCTCTCTTGTTTTACCCTGATTCTGTAGCAGGACTGCAGGGGAGAGTCAGGGAGCCGTCCTTCCAGCGGAGCTGTGAGGGAAAATGGCGCTTGTGTGCTGAGGAGATAGGCTCCGCCCCTTTTTCGGCGGCCTTTTCTCCCGCTTTTTTTAGGAAAACTGGCAGGGGTTAAATGCATCCATATAGCCCAGGAGCTATATGTGATGCATTTCTTTAGCCATATAAGGTTTAAAACGTGTTTTATTGCGTCTCAGGGCGCTTCCCCCCAGCGCCCTGCACCCTCAGTGACCGGAGTGTGAAGTGTGCTGAGAGCAATGGCGCACAGCTGCAGTGCTGTGCGCTACCTTATTGAAGACAGGAACGTCTTCTGCCGCCGATTTTTCCGGACCTCTTCGCTCTTCTGGCTCTGTAAGGGGGCCGGCGGCGCGGCTCCGGGACCCATCCAAGCTGAGCCTGTGATCGTCCCTCTGGAGCTAATGTCCAGTAGCCAAGAAGCCCAATCCACTCTGCATGCAGGTGAGTTCGCTTCTTCTCCCCTTAGTCCCACGATGCAGTGAGCCTGTTGCCAGCAGGTCTCACTGAAAATAAAAAAACCTATTTAAACTTTTACTCTAAGCAGCTCAGGAGAGCTACCTAGCATGCACCCTTCTCGGCCGGGCACAAAAATCTAACTGAGGCTTGGAGGAGGGTCATAGGGGGAGGAGCCAGTGCACACCAGCTAGTCATAAAGCTTTTACTTTTGTGCCCAGTCTCCTGCGGAGCCGCTATTCCCCATGGTCCTTACGGAGTTCCCAGCATCCACTAGGACGTCAGAGAAATATAGGGCCAAATGTAATAGAGTGAGAGTTTCAGAAAGTGAGAGATTTGGGAAGGTTTTCCAGGTTTTTTTTAAGTGGCAATCAGTTACACTGCAAAATCAGGTTGATCTTGCAGTGTAAATGATTGCCACTTTAAAAAAAAAAACTGCAAAACCTTACCAAATCTCTCACTTTCTGAAACTCTCACTCTATTACATTTGGCCCATTACTTTTTATTAATGCTGACGTGAGCGATTCTGGATCCGCGTCCGCCTGCACCTGAAGGGTCTGAACTGGGAGTATAGGCGAGTTCTTCCATAGGCACATTTTAGTAATACCTAGGGTGGCCAATCCCAGGCCATTTTTTCAATCCCAGGAATCGGTTACACGGGATTGGCTGCATTTCAATGTATCCCACCCCCCCTGCCCAGCCCAGATAACTCACAGCAATCTGGAGAGGCGGGAGGGTGGAACACATCCTGGGCTATCCGGCGGGTGGCCAGTGCAGAGCGGCGGTGAGGTCTGGCAGGTGGGCGGGCGGCTGGCTGCACATCGTGACCTCTGACTTCACATCATGTTGCACAATGCGCCCCAGCCGGAGCCATGTGGGAGCCGGGCAGCATCTGAGTGTCCTGAGGACTCTCAGCGCTGCCCGTCATATAAAAAACTAGGTTACTGGCTATTCCCGAAATCCCCGGGATTGAATCCTGGCCAATTTTAGGCCGGGA
>NC_086449.1:801420329-801470329 GCF_028390025.1 Pseudophryne corroboree | reverse complement strand
TAGCATGGCGCGCCACCGTGCCCGCAGCGTGGCGAGCGCAGCGAGCCCGCAAGGGGCTCATTTGCGCTCGCCACACTGTCGATATGCCGGCGGTCGGGCTCCCGGCGCCGGTATGCTGGTCGCCGGGAGCCCGACCGCCGGCATACCATACTACACCCGTATCAGACTATACTCAAATTGTTATCACTGAAATAGCAATTACGTGGCAATCCCACAGTGATCACTTAGTTTATACACAGATCACCGGCACATATAATTAAAGACATGGGGGGGGGTCATCCGATTTTCGCAGCGATCAGACTAAAAATCGGCATTTCTGCGCATGCGTATGGGCTGCAATGCGCACGCGCGTCGTATAGGTACAAAGCCCGTTGTGGTTGTGCACAGGTTGTAGCGACGTTTTCCTTCGCACTGACGGCCGAAAGAAGATTGACAGGAAGGGGGCGTTACTGGGTGTCAACCGACCGTTTTCAGGGAGTGTTTGCAAAAACGCAGGCGTGTCTGAAAAAACACAGATGTGGCTGGGTGTTCGCTGGGCAGGTGTATGACGTCAAACCCGAACAGGAATAGGCTGAAGTGATCGCAAGCGCTGAGTAGGTTCAGAGCTACTCAGAAACTGCACAAACTGTTTTTGCAGAGCTCGGCTGCACAAGCTTTCGCACTTCTGCTAAGCTACAATACACTCCCAGTGGGCGGTGGCATAGCGTTTGCACGGCTGCTAAAACTAGCTAGCGAGCGATCAACTCAGAATGACCCCCAAGGTTTTTCCATAAACATTTGATCCATCGGCTATCGCTGAAAGCCGCAGTGATTCTTCACGGTGCTTTTGTGAGTGTCATCAGTTCAAAGACTTCACTTCAAATGTTTTAATGTCATCTTGGCTAATGTACTGTATATAAATGGTTGCGTATCTCCCGAAGTGGCAACGGCTGTTATGGAGCTCGTAAGCCTTTGGGACCACTTGAAATTTTACAATGAGACGTTCGGCTATCCCTATGTCCGTGGAAGTTTCACTTCTAGTTTTCAACATGGAACAACTGATAAAATAACAAGATAGGCCAAATTGTCCTCTTTTAGAAAATATTTGCATATATTATTAGATATAAGTGTGATATACGGCTGTAGTGAATGATGCCTCACTGCTAAAATATAGAGATGTGCTTATTGATTATACAATTTACTAAAAGTGTTTTAGTATTTTTCTACCTCCTGTCTCCCCCCCCCCCCCTCCCCCCCCCCCCGAGGTTTCCTACTCTAATAATAGCATAACATTTCTGAGCGTGCAGCCACTAATTTTTGTTCCACGCTTTCTCTGACCGATCACTGTTTTCATTTAAGCAATTCCTGGACAGCTCAGCGTTAGTCTAGGTGAAAAACGTAGACACTATTTTGTAAAGTGGAAGCCTAGAAAGAACCATCGCTGTTCCTCACACAACTGGTCAACGTACAATTTTTGGGGCTTTTTTTTTTTTTTACATGTTTTCCCAACATGCGCTTGATGTACTATTCACGTGGACTGGGAATTGTAACCTGTGGCGAGCGCACAGTGGGGGCGGAGCGAGTCACCTTGCCCGAAGCGAGGCGAGTCTATGTTTTTACTGGTGGTGGTCACATATTACCAAACATACAAGATTTGACCCCAAAAAAACTGTGGTGAAAAAAAAGTGTGTTGACCATTTGCATGTTGACCGTTTGACCCTGTTGACCGTTTGTACCTATCGACTTTTGTAGACCTATTGTACCTGTCGACCATTTGGTGTCTACCTATTTGCCGTCAACATAACAACTGTCGATCGTCTATACCACACCCCACGTGGTATCCGGATGATAGATTCATCCTAGATTGTCAGCTTCTTGGAGCAGGGCCCTCTTCCCTCCTGTTCTCACAGCCTCTTCTCTCGCACTTCAGTTTCAGCTCTCTCCTACTCAGCGACTGTCTATACCCGTGTCTACTCTCACTCGTTACCGTCTATCTCTTCCAACGTCTGCCCGCCCCTAGTAGTACGCCGATTACTCCTTTTACAACTCAGCTGTATTGTGTACTGAGAATTGTGCTACTGATTGTTACCTGTGCTCCGTTTTAGTTTTTCAGTTACTGTAATGTTAAGTTCTGTGTATTATTCTAAAGTCTGCCGTATGCACGGCCAGGGGTTAAAGTGAGCCGGAACGGGGCGGAACTGCGTTCCGTCAGTTCCACTTGAAGATGGAACGCAGTTCCGCCTCCTCCGGCTCACCTAACCCGATGTGTGCCCAGCGCCGCAGGGAGATGCCGGGCGCCCGCTGTTATCAGCGGCACCCGGCTCTCCCCGCACAATGGAAGCCCGGCGGCAGGAGCTCAGTACTGAGCTCCTGCTTTCGGCTCTAGTGTGCGCTATGAGAGAGACGTCAGTCAGCGGTCGGACGCGGGAGCGGGGCTTGGTAAGTATGGTGCTTTTTGGGGTTTTTTAAGGCACATGTGCTGGGTGCAAGCTAAAGGGGGCAAACTACAAGGGGTAAACTACTGGGGGCAAACTACAGGGGCGCATTACTACTTGGGGCATAACTACAGAGGCTAAACTACTGGGGGCATTACTATTTGGGGACTAAACTACAGGGGGCATTACTACAGGGGGCTAAACTACAAGGGGCATTACTACAGGGGGGCTAAACTACAAGGGGGCAAACTACAGAGGGCATTACTACTTGGGGCAAGCTACATGGGGCTAACTACAGGGGTGCATTACTACTGGGGGCATAACTACAGGGGCATTACTACAGCGGGACTAAACTACAAGGGGGTATTACTACTGGGGGCAAGCTACATGGGGCTAACTATTGGGGGCTAACTACAGGGGCGCAATACTACTGGGGGCATAACTACAGGGGTATTACTACTGGGGGCATAACTACATGGGGCTAAACTACAAGGGGGCTAACTACAGGGGGCATAACTACAAGGGCTAAACTACTGGGGCATTACAACTGGGGGCAAACTACATGAGGCTAAACTACTGGGGGGCTAAACTACAGGGGGCATAACTACAGGGGCTTAACTACTGGGGGCATTCCTACTTGGGGCAAACTACATGAGGCTAAACTACTGGGGGCATTACTACTGGGGGGCTAAACTACTGGGGGCATTCCTACTTTGGGCAAACTGAATGGGGCTAAACTACTGGGGGCATAACTACAGGGGCTAAACTACTGGGGCATTACTACTGGGGGCTAAACTACTGGGGCATTACTACTGGGGGGCTAAACTACTGGGGGCATAACTGCAGGGGCTAAACTACAGGGGGCAATACCGCTGGGGGCTAAACTACATGGGGCAAACTACATGAGGACTAAACTACTGGGGGCATTACCACTGGGAGGTTAAACTACTGGGGTCATAACTGCAGGGGCATTACTACTGGGGGCATAACTACTGGGGCTAAACTACAGGGGGCTAAATGACGGGGGGCATTACTACAGGCAACATTACTACTGGGGGCAATACTACACAGGGGCATTACCATTAAGGGCATTACTAATGGGGGCACTACTAATGAAGGCATTGTAAAGGTGGCACTTCATAAGGGGCATCACTACTGGGGGCATTGCATAAGGGGCACCATTACTATTGGCTCTATATAAGGGGCACTATCACTGTGGGCACTCCCAGTACAGTGAACATTGCATAAGGAGCACTACTACTGTGGTCATTGTAAAAGGGGCGCTACTGCTGTGGGCATTGTGTATTAGGGGTGCAACCACTGTGGGCATTATTACTATTGTGTGACCACGCCCCTTTCGGTTTGAGACCACGCCACTTTTATTGCATGGGCGCCAGGGGGAGGGGGGGGGGGTGAGTTCCAACACCTCTCTAGGACCACTTTAAGCACTGTGTACGGTGCTGCGAAACACTTGTAGCGCCTTATAAATAAAATGTAATAATAATTGTATGGCTGCCAGTGCACATTATGCAATACAGTACCCTCAATTCACATTATGACATAGTGTCCCCTATGTATGTAATCCCTTGGTTTTTGATATAAACTGTTCTGTAATGAATGCTGTTAATGTGTGACGACTTCTGTGCCCCACAAACACACACACACAGAGTTTTCTCCTACTGTCACACCAGCGTGTAATGTGCTGTGTATGTAGCAGGTCGTTGCTCATAATAAACCTCTTATTTACATTTTTTCCTCCTTGCGGTTTTGATTCGGATTTCAGGTTGCCCTGAGAAGTTGCCGGCATAAGGCTGTTTTTGTGTAGACGTTGGCATATAAAATACACTCGGCACAGGAATCCTGAAGTAAATTCTTGACATTGTAAACAAATAGGAGAATAACGGTGAAAATATATATATATATATCATCCCCCTGCAAACGAAATTCCGTTAATTAGCTAAATTGTGGTTTAAGCTCAGGGTTAAAGGTTCTGCAGTAATGTTGGTGAAGGAGCGTGCGGATATAAGCTCAGTGTATTACGGAGCTGGAATCTTCTGCATGCTTGAAATAGCAGCGTATAATCAGGGCAGGAAACCGTACTAATCTGACCAGCGCTGAGATTATAACGCTGAGGTGTGGCTGTATGCATTCCAGATACCTTTTACTGGGCTGAAACCTGGTATTGCTCTAGAGAAATATCCTAGATTCCTCCTTAGCACAGACAGCCTGCATTTATGTTACTCGTTATTTCCAGCATAAATGGCCCTCATACATAGAAAAGGAAGCAAATCATGTCCAAATACATGGTATCCTGAGGTAATAATAATACTGATTAATCACGACCCGCCACTTTGTGAACGGGGACTGTGATGTCCAGTTCTTTATGGGACATTGTTGGGACCAGTTTGCAAACTCAGTGTTGTCGGAGTCGGCCATGTTTGATTGGCACATCTCTAATGGCAGCTAAAATCAAACTCATTCCAAGAAAATGAAAGCTATCGTCTAGTTGTAGTAGACAGCTACACTTTTTCTGTAGTGTTACCTACAGGCCAGTTTAAAATCATTGTCCTCTGCTACGTCTAAAATGTCCAACGTACCCATTATTTTGGTTAATAATGCTCCCTCACAGCACTGTAGTCATACATTTGATTCCAACCGGGGCTTTATCTGTGGGGAGTTTGTCTGTTCTCACCATGTTTGTGAAGGGTGTCCTTGGGGTGCCCCCTCTTTACTCACAGTGCAAAGATCTATTGGTAGGTTAATTGGCTTCATATGAAATGAACCTTTGCATTTGTGTGCGTATCTATTTGGCAGGTAATATAGATTGTAAGCTCCACTGGGGCAGGTACTTGTGACGTCTTTTGGTAATGATATAATGTGCTCTCCAAAAAGCGCTGCGTCATTTCTGTCCGGTACGCACTGTAAATTAGAGGTGAGTAGTTCAGTTTTACCTCAGATTTTCCCGCCATGTTTGGATTTGAGAACGAGGCTTCACTTCAGCTTTACGAAAGTCTTGGCTCTTATGTGTTTTGGCTCACACGTAAATTGTATGTGAAAAACCCGAGTTGCTCGTCTTTAAAACCGCTTTCCCACTGCCGTAATAACCTGGTTAATTACTGGGTTTACTGGGGTCATGGCTCAGTGTAAAAGGGTCTTCAAAAAAATAACCCGGGTCGAGTGACCCAGGAATCTGACCCTTGTAGCTACCATGTTTGGACCCGGGTAAGAGTGCAGCGTAAACGGTGCTACCCGGTTAATCCGAAACGGGCTATGCTTAAAAGCTGCTGTTTGGCTGTGTATGCAGGGCAAATATGAATTAAGTATAAACGGGGCCAACCCAGGAATAACCTGGGTCCGAGGTGCGGGGTAAACAGAGTCTGACCTGTGTTATAACAGTGTCCGGAAACCCTGGTCGAACCTAAGTTGTTTATTTTGTGGAAAAGTGGTATAATCGAAATAATGGATTACCAAGCTTAGCATTGTGTTGGCCAAATCTTCGGCTCTACTACCTGTGAGTGATAGAAAATATTACGTGTGAACTTTTGCAAACTATTGCCAATTTTAATCTCTGTTCGTTGTTCAGTTTATTAGTTATCCTCGTTTTTTACCTTATTAAAGAGACTGTAATAATTGCACGGTGCGAGCAATTATCAGTAATGGGCAGGACTTGCCTCTAGTGAACGTGAGGCAGTTGAAGCACAATAGGTACTCTGTTACACCCCTAATCATCGTGGCTTATTTATGGACTAGTGAATAGTTAATTACTCGGTAACCCTTGTAAAGCGGCTATAACTCTTCCTTGGGAAAAAAAAAGCCCTAGTTAACTGAGGCTGATTTCCTTGTATTTTTAATTTAGAGAGCTCCTTTCTCCAAGCCGGGTATGGTTTGCAGCTGATTAGTTTTGGGTTATTAGAAGCGCTCAGACTTAAATGGAATTGGTTAGAAAACGACCCTGCCTTGACCTTGTAAACTTAAGTCTTACAGACTTGTGTTAGAAGCAGTTACTCATTACCAGACAATTATCTTGCGTCGAAAAATCAGATGCAAAACAGCTGCATGTTCAGCCTTGAAAAAATATTTCTTTCATTTACGTTTTATTATCAGGCTTTTTTGTTTAATTGGAACAATATATTACAACAAGAAATGTGTTTTCTGATGGGTGTTACGTTGTCTTTCAGAAGTGTACGTGGCCTTATTTTGTGAAACCGGATTGATTTATATAATGTAGCCACAGCTCCTATTTTTTAATGGCCTTTAGCTCAGTCGCTAACTCTAGTCCATGAATGAGTCAACTTCTCGCGTGACTTCTAGTTTTTCCGTCATGTAATTTTACGTACCCTTCTTTTATTTTGTAGTCCTTTTCAAAGGCGCCGTGTACCTCTGTGTCGCTACATAAAACTGTGCGACTGTAATCCATGCATCTGTAGTTATGTATATTATTTAAAAAAGAAATCCAGATTCATTATTATTAATAGCCATAAATGCAGTTACTACAGATAACTAATGTGAAATCTGAAGAGAAGGGGACATACAGACACTGAGGCTAATTTTTCCCGATGTCTGCCCTGAATTCAGGACAGTCTGTTCAGGATGTGTCCTATTTAAAACACTGCGTCCGCAACTGCCTAAATATTCGTCTGAACGAGACTTAAGAGTGCGCACTTTACATACCCGCTTCAACCTGTGATGTGCTGCACACTTACCTGCTTGTCAGGAGGAACCAGCATGCAGCCTGTAATAGGGAAATATAATTATGCTGGGGTCTGTTTATCAATGGGAGGCATTTAAGAAGCTGGCTGTCAACAGGTTAGGTTTAAGCACCTCCCGGGAGGGTTAGGGCCAGGCTGCGGAGGGATGGGATGTTAAGGTTAGGGCTTGGATGGGGTTAGGATTAAGCACGTCCCGGGAGGGTTAGGGTTAGGCTGCGGGGGCATGGGATGTTAAGGTTAGGGCTTGGGTGGGGTTAGGTTTAGGCACCTCCCAGGTCGGTTAGGGTTAGGCTGCGGGGGGATGGGATGTTAGGGCTAGGGCTTGGGTGGTGTTAGGTTTAGGCACCTCCCAGGAGGGTTAGGGTTAGGCTGCGGGGGGATGGGATGTTAAGGTTAGGGCTTGGGTGGGGTTAGGTTGAGGCACCTCCCGGGAGGGTTAGGCTGCAGGGGGATGGGATGTTAAGGTTAGGCTGCGTGGAAGGGGGTGTTAGGTTTAGGCACCATCCGGGGGGGGGGGGGGAGTTTAGGGTTAGGCACTAAGGGGGGGGGGGTTAGGGTTAGGCTGCGGGGAAGGGTGGTTAGGTTTAGGCACCACCGGGCTGAGGTTAGGGTTAGGCACTAAGGGGGAGGTTAGGGTTAGGCTGCGGGAAGGGATGGTTAGGGGATAGGGGAACATACCTCACCCAGTTGGGATTTCACACTTCGGGATTCCGGTGTCTGTATTGTGACCACCAGCATCCCGTGATTCCATATCGATGTGTAGTGTAAAAAAAAAAAAAAAATTGATTACATCTTGACACATTTTGCCAATACAAATTCACCGGGACAGGAGAGCGATGTTCAGCTTCCTTGCCATGCTAGCTGGCAGCAGTGAGCTGAGCCAGACGGCCATACTAGCTTTCCCGGCCAGTCCTGGTCTCCTCCACCCTATGTGATGCAGCTTTACCTGTTCACAGGGATTTGGGCTTCCAAGAGCAGACTCACTAGAAAATAAAAAAACAGAAAATAAATTTATATTTTAAAATAATTTGCAATGGAAGAATTGCTTTATTTTCAAAATAAAGCATTCAGTTTTGTACTGTGTCTGTGCAAATGCCATCCTGAGATGGCGGTATCATTGGGAGGACAGATGACATAGTTGCACCGCCGCTGTGTTTGTTAAATAGGCATCTTCTTGCTTAGCATAAGGCAGCTTTCCCTGGTGGCTATTTGCAAGTGAGCTTGTTAAATATGGAGAGTCTCTGTTGGATTTAGGGCCTTTCTTTCTATGATAAATTGACCCCATAGTCCCTGAAGACTGTGTTTATGCTGGACGTAGGGCAGGTCACAAACACAGCTTATACTTAATTGCATTTATGCTTTTGGTTTCTCTATAAACTCCATATGGACAGTATGTGCTTCTTAAAAACAAGCAATCAACTTTTTGCAACTTCTTCTTAAATTCAGATCCTCCCTTAGGACCGAATTCAATTAGCCGTGAAAAACCGTTTTTTCTCGCAGTAAATTTTTTTATTTTACTGCGAATCGTGAAAAGAGCCTATTCAATTGTTGGCTAAAACGGATTTGCTGCCATTTCACCACAAATCTGAGCAGATGAAAATCCCTATTTTAAATTAAAATGTCAGGATTTGGTTCAGAACGACTGGGACACGCCCCTGAATGACTAATTAGGCACTTAGAAGTTTTTAATTATTTTTATGTGACCAATAATGACATGTCGTCATTTTTGGTGTGAAAAAGTGCAAAATGATAGAAATTGGAGAACAAGGTATGGGACAGGTATATTGGAGTGCTTTATGAGTTGGAAAAGTGTTTTTAGGCTTGCAGGTGGGCGTAACTGGTCTGTTTTCACTTTTTTTTTTAAAGTCGCCTAAAATTGCCCAAATACATACTTATGCCCATGTTTATGTACCCCAAATTTAATTTAGCATTTTTTTTGCTGAAAAAAATGAGCTTTCTATTATGTTTTACAGTTAAAAAAAAAAATGCATCTAACAACCGGGTCTACTACGTTATGCTGGCTGTCGGGCTTCCGGCGCCCAGCGTACCGGCCCCGGGATCCCCACCGCCGGCGTGCCGGCAGTGGGGTGAGCGCAAAAGAGCCCCTTGCGAGCACGGTGGCGCGCTTTTTTTCCTCCCTCCAGGGGTGTTGTGAACCCCCCAAGAGGGAGAATAGTTGGTCGGCATGCCGGCTGTCGGGATCCCGGCGCCGATATGCTGACCACCTGGATCCCGACCGCCGGTATATCAAATGCCTCCCATAACATCCATTTGACCCAATTTCAGTACCAGAAATACTTACATTACAACCAATAATAAACTTATATACAGGATTTCACGGTAATCCTGTTTTCACGAATTTGCAATTGAGTAGGCAAATCGCGGGATCGCACAAACCCGCAAAAATAGACAAAAAAAACTGTGAAAAAGACAGTTGCGATTTTGCGGCTAATTGAATTCGCCCTATAATCTTTATACACCCTGGAAACCTCCAGAAACTGAATCGGAGGGCCTAATTTCCTAATTGTGGAGTTTGGATGTGTGGTTTTATAGATCGTTCTCGTCAGTTTTGAGACCTCTTTTTCTGGAAGAAATTCCTTCCCTCCCTAGTGGCCATTCTCTGTTAGTTCTTGGGGGACCCTTCCCCCGCCAATATACTGTATAGGTTAGGCTGATTCTACCGTACGGTAGTCAGCGGCACCACGTGTCCAGGTGGGTCATTTTGTGTCATGGATACCTTGAGTATTGTGTGATGGGCTGTCATTTGGCCCCATCCAGGCCTGTTTCAGTTAGCACATATGGCATTAGCTGTTTGTTTTTCACCACCATTCCATTCCCTATTTTAGTGATCAAATTTAAATAAAGTCGACTCTTTGCCGCGCTAATGCAAGTCTATATGTCATTGTTTTAGATTAGTAAATTGGACCTCCCAAATGCAGGATCACTACAGTGCGCCCGCACCGTTGTTGCCCCGTCCCTCCCCGCCGTATTACTTTCTCCTCTTCGGCTGGTCTGTCCTGTCATTGCAGTAGGAGTTATGGGGTTAGGATCTCGTTCCAGCTCCCACTGCACATGACACAGTAAGGAAAGCTTAGGGTATTATAGCCTATAACAGATACGTTTTGGTTTAGCCAACCGCATTGGGGAGGCGATAGGGTGTTTAATGCCCCCATTCCTTTTTGCTGTTTTTATGGATCTAAGAAGGGATTGCTTAGAGTGGAAGGGCAAAAGAGCTTTGAATTATATAATGTCTTTGATGAAAAGCACAGAGGGAAGCAAACATAAGCCTGCCATATACAAGTCTTTAATTATTCTTATCAAGTGTCATGATCTTGAAATAATGTTTTGTTTTTTTAACCCAGGCATTTCGGCTTATTATACAGCCTTTACATGGGATCAGTACTAAATGCCGCCGGTCGGAATCCCGGCGGTGGAAATACCGACGCCGGAATCCCGACCACACAATCCCGACAGGGGTGGTGAGCGGAACGCAGCCCCTTGCGGGCTCGCTTCGCTCGCCACGCTGCGGGCACGGTGCCTCGCTACGCTCGGCACACTATTATATTCTCCCTCTATGGGTGTCGTGGACACCCACGGAGGGAGAATATGTCGGGATTGTGGCGGTCGGGATTCCGGCGTCGGTATTTCGACCGCCGGGATTCCGGCCGGCGGCATCTTGACCGCATCCCCTTTACATGACAGAAATTGTAATTGGGCAATACGGTTAGCATTACTGCCTCACAGCACTAAGGTCATGGGTTCGATTCCCACCATGGCCCTAACTGTGCGGAGTTTGTATTTTCTCCCTGTACTTGCGTGGGTTTCCTCCACTCCGGTTTCCTACCACAATCCAAAAATATACTGGTAGGTTAATTGGCTCCCAACAAAATGAACCCTAACGTGAATGTGTGTGCGTGTACATGTGATAGGGAATATAGATTGTAAGCTCCACTGGGGCAGGGACTGATGTGAATGGGCAAATATTCCACAGCGCTTTACAGAGAATATGTGTGCGCTATATAAGTAACTGGTAATAAATAATTAAAAGTATATTTTTTAAGATCAAACAACTGTATCTAATCGCCTTTTCCCTATTGTTACAGTTTGCACGTTGCCTGCACAGTTAAGTCAGCCATTTTATGTGCCGGGCTAACATTCAGCCTATCATTTCACCACAAACTGGTAACACCACAGGGGCACAGTGCAGGCAGCCATTTTGTGTACTGAACCAATTTTTACTAGAACGCAGCCTATCCATTCAGTAAGTGACGTTTCAGTAATATCTCTGGTTGCCTGAAAAATAATTAATTGGGGTCTTTCTTTTAAGAGAAAGTGTTAGTGGAATTAGCCATTTTAGTTGTGGGACCTATTAGGAATTATTAATATCCCTAAGATGCAGAATGTGAAGTCATTAGTTCCAAGTTAATTCATAGGGCCATATGTACTAAGCCTTGAAAAGGGTTAAAGTGGAGAGTGATAAAGTATGAGCCAATCAGCTCCTAACTGTCATTTTTTCAAACACAGCCTGTGACATGGCAGTTAGGAGCTGATTGGCTGGTAGTGTATCACTCTCCACTTTATCATTTTTCAAGGCTTCGTACAACTTCCCTATAGGGGTCTATTCAATTGATGTCGGATCCTTTCCAACGGAAAGGATCCGACAGTTCGGTATTCAATTGAGGCCAAATCTGACAGGTTTTGTCCGTTTCCGACAGTGTCAATCCGACTTTTTTTAAAGTCGGATTGACATTGTCGAAAATGAACCAAAAATCTGTCGGATTTGGCCGCAAATCCGACCAAACATGTGGATCCGCTGCTAATCCGCCGATCCACGTGTTTTCCGACAAGTCAGAATTGCCGACAAGTCGGAAAAACGGCAGCCCCATTGAATAGGTCGAATCATGATTCGATCTAAAAAAGTCGGAAACTGCCGTCTTTCCGACTAGACGCCAGTTCCGACTAGATTTGAATAGACCCCTTAGACTGCATGTACGCAAATATATTGATTCCTCCCACAAAATGGCTGTTTCCACGCTGTGTAGGGCAGACAATGGTTAAGTTACTTCGCAGGCAGCCCTGTCAATTGGACTTGCTCCAAGCTTTTATCGTTCAGAGTCTATAGTAATGGGTCAAAGCTTCTAGAACAACTTGATAAAGTGTTGGTAAATTTGATTATATACTCCGGAGCTTCCTGAAGACTGAGCCCTGGAAATGAAAAAGATGTGATTAATGAAATACAATCTGCTAGACCGCATTTATCTGGGGTCTGTTTTGGCTTTGCTACAGGTAAAATGTTAAAGTGCAAAGATATTGGTAAGAGGAACATTGAAATATCATAAAACTTCATCATCCAAGCATGGGAAAGTTAAATCCATGTGCTTATCAGCCACTAGAAAAGGGATTTAGAAGCACTCATTTAACTATAACAGAGTTGCAGCTTGGTCTGTGCAGGAGATCTGCGGTCTGAGGCTACGACCGACTTGATACGCTGTCTTAAAGAAAACATTCCCAGACTATCCGTTTTTTTTTTTTTTTAACTATTTTCCCAAGTTTCCTTTTTTCCTTGCTTCTGTCAAAGCTGTCAAGCCAATTTCCTCATTCTACATGGTGCAGCCACAAAACTAGATTACAAAAATTGAATACACATGTTAATTGTGGCTTTTGCGTTTCAGTTTAGAGTAAATAGTTTAGTGCAAATTTGAAAGGTTTATGGGGTCATTTGAAGATTACTCAGAAGCGCAGCATTGAAATGGGGGCAAATAACAGCTTTGTAAAAAAAGTAACGACAAACTCTTATTTTTTCTGCTAATTAATTTTTTTTAATTGTATAACTAATTTGTATTTAAAAAAAAATCATGATAATGTTGAATAATAATTTGAATTAAACATAGCTGATAAGTTAAGCACAGTGATGTCAATTTGATCGCAATTGCGCTCCAGATCACAGGCCTAAAATGCGTTTACTGAAAATCTGCTTATAGATAGTTGCAACTGTTGCAAGACAGGTTTACCCGCACACGCAAACGTAATATATGAATGAGCGTCACAGAAAGCGCATATACAGATCGTTGCTGTGGTCGCAGTTTCCAGATCCCATGCAACTGCGTTAGCGTCGGGTGTCTTTATTGTATCTTTTTTTGCTGAAAATATGATTTAAGCTAGGTACACACTATACAATTATCTGGCAGATAATCTGCCAGATCTAGCTGTTTGGAATGAAAATCTGGTAATGGATGAGAGCAAATGGCAGTCGACCATTTGCTCCCAAAAACGGCAAAATGGACAAAAACAGGCGTTCATCCAAGTTGGTTAAATTTGTGTTTAACCAGTTTGTATGAACGACAGGTTTTGTTAGTTTTCCAGTGTTTGGGAGCAAATAGTCGATTGTCATCTGCTCTCATCCATTACCAGATTTTCATTCCAACCAGCCAGATCTGGCAGATTATCTGCCAGATAATTGTATGATGTGTACCTAGCTTTAGACGCAACGCAGTGTGACTAGGATGCATCAAGAGGAGGTGCTGAATAATTTGATATATGACACTTGTATAAGATGTATTTCCAGCCAAAAAAGATGCCTGACCCTAGCGGAGTTGCACATGACCTGGTGGCTCACGCATGCCAGGTATCTCCGGCTAGATGGATGAGGACACATCTGTACACGATGAGAAATGAATCCTCAATCAGCCAACCACATGGGACTGTCATCATAGTGTATTTGCACTTACCCTTGGCCACATGCAAATGATACAGTTTAGACAGGCGAAATGCGTTTCTTAAGATTTGCCTCTGATGAAATTAATTCCTGTGTTTGTGAGGTAAAACATTTTGGGGCAGAGTCAATTAGCCACGGTGTTTACCGCATGGGTGACGCAGTTTTAACGCCTGGTGCTATTGAATTATTATATGTAAACCCACGGTTAATGCACAATAACCCAGGTGAAGTGTCCAGAATCTATGGGTTCCTCTGCATGTTAAGCCCCAGATGGTATATTTAATGCAGATTTATCCTTGTAGCTCCAGAGTATGCAAGTAAAATTTTGTGTTAAGTGCACCCTCTGGGGCTTAGTGCATGGGGGATCGGCACTCCGTTGAATAGCTCCGGGCAGAACAGTTAGCCAGTGGTAAACCCCACAGCTAATTGAATCTGCCCCTTATACTGCAAGCTCTATGGAGGCACAAAATGATGTAATGGGGTTGGGGTACAATTAACCACACGGTAGTAGGGTGGCCAATCCCGGGATCGGGATCCGCGGCATCTCGTCTTAAAATTGGCCGGGATTCAATCAATTGAAGCTTCTAATCCCGGGGATTTCGGGATTGGCCAGCACTTTAGTTATTTCTATGCCGGGCAACGTTGAGCGTCCTCAGGAGGCTCAGACGCTGCCCGGCTCCCCCTGCTCAGGTCCCCCTCGTCCAGGCGGTCCACTCTGCGCAGCTTGACGTGAAGTCAGAGGTTGCCCTGCACTGCCCACCCGCAGGACATCACCGCCGCCCTGCACCTCCAGGAAGTGGCCCACCCTCCCACCGGTCCAGATTGGGGTGAGTTATCAAGGCTGGACAGGGAGGGGGGGGGGGGGGCACTGAATAGAAGCCAATCCCGGGTGTCCTGGGAATCCGGGGATTGATCATTTTTCAATCTCGACACCCGGGATTGAAAAAATGGTCCGGTATTGGCCACCCTATACTGTAGAGAGGAGAAGCTCATATCACACCAACACTGGAACATTGTGATGTATGAAGCCAAGCTGATGCATTCAACATAATTTCTCTAACGTCCTAGAGGATGCTGGGACTCCGTAAGGACCATGGGGATAGACGGGCTCCGCAGGAGACATGGGCACTTTAAGAAAGACTTTGACTCTGGGTGTGCACTGGCTCCTCCCTCTATGCCCCTCCTCCAGACCTCAGTTTGATACTGTGCCCAGAGGAGATGGGTGCACTGCAGGGAGCTCTCCTGAGTTTCCTGCTAAGAAAGTATTTTAATTAGGTTTTTTATTTTCAGGGAGCACTGCTGGCAACAGACTCCCTGCATCGTGGGACTGAGGAGAGAGAAACAGCCCTACTTCTCTAAGTTTCAAGGTCCTGTTTCTTAGGCTACTGGACACCATTAGCTCCAGAGGGAGTCGGAACACAGGTCTCACCCTGGAGTTCGTCCCAGAGCCGCGCCGCTGTCCTCCTCGCAGAGCCAGAAGATAGAAGCCGGGTGAGTATGAGAAGTAAGAAGGCTTCAAAGGCGGCAGAAGACTTTGTGATCTTCACTGAGGTAACGCACAGCACTGCAGCTGTGCGCCATTGCTCCCATACACCTCACACACTCCGGTCACTGTAAGGGTTCAGGGCGCCCTGGGCAGCAATATAAACCTCTATTATGGCATAAACACATATATACATGTACAGCTGGGCACTGTACTTGTATATAAAGAGCCCCCGCCATGTTTTTGAATAATTTGAGTGGGACAGAAGCCCGCCGCCGAGGGGGCAGGGCTTCTCCCTCAGCACTCACCAGCGCCATTTTTCTCCACAGCACAGCGCTGAGAGGAAGCTCCCCGGACTCTCCCCTGCTTACTGAGGTGACAGTGGGTTTTTCAAGAGGGGGGGGGGGGGGGGGGCACATAATTGGCGAAAAACGTGTTATTTCAGCGCTACTGGGGAAACATTCTGGGTTTTGCCTGGGTTATATAGCGCTGGGGTGTGTGCTGGCATACTCTCTCTCTGTCTCTCCAAAGGGCCTGGTGGGGAACTGTCTTCAGATAAGAGCTTCCCTGTGTGTGTGGGGTGTGTTGGTACGCGTGTGTCGACATGTATGAAGTGGAAGGCTCACCTAAGGAGGAGGGGGAGTGTATAAATGTCAGATCTCCGTCGGCAGCGCCGACACCGGACTGGATGGAGATGTGGAATGTCTTGAGTGCTAGTGTAAATTTATTACACAAGAGATTAGACAAGGCTGAGGCTAGGGAACAGTCAGGTAGTCAGACCATGCCTGTCCCTGTGTCACCGGGACCTTCCGGGTCTCAGAAGCGCACATTGCCCCAAATAATTGACACAGATACCGACACGGATTCAGACTCCAGTGTCGACTTTGAGGAGGCAAAATTACAACCAAAAGTGGCTAAGGGCATTCGATATATGATTATTGCAATAAAAGATGTTTTGCATATCACAGAGGAACCCCCTGTCCCTGACAAGAGGGTACACATGTATAAAGAGAAAAATCCTGAGGTCACTTTTCCATCCTCGTATGAGCTGAGCGAGCTGTGCGAAAAGGCTTGGGAATCTCCAGACAAGAGGCTGCAGATTCCCAAAAGGATTCTTATGGCGTATCCTTTCCCGCAAACGGATAGGATACGATGGGAGTCTTCTCCTAAGGTGGACAAGGCTTTAACATGTTTATCAAAGAAGATAGCGCTGCCATCCCAAGATACGGCTACCCTCAAGGATGCTGCTGATCGCAGACAGGAGGTTACCATGAAGTCCATTTACACACATTCAGGTACAATTCTTAGACCGGCAATGGCGTCGGCCTGGGTTTGTATCGCTGTCGCAGCATGGACAGACTCCTTATCTACGGAAATTGAGACCCTAGATAAGGATACCATTTTAATGACCCTAGGACATATAAAAGATGCTGCGTTATATATGAGGGATGCTCAAAGAGACATTTGTTCGCTAAGTTCCAGAATAAACGCTATGTCTGTTTCTGCTAGGCGAGTCTAATGGACCCTACAGTGGACGGGTGATGCCGACTCAAAGAGGCATATGGAGTCTTTGCCTTACAAAGGTGAGGAGTTATTTGGAGAAGGCCTCTCGGATCTCGTCTCCACAGCTACGGCAGGTAAATCACATTTTTTGCCTTATGTTCCCTCACAGCCTAAGAAAGCGGCTCATTATCAAATGCAGTCCTTTCGTTCGAATAAAAGCAAAAGAGTACGAGGATCGTCCTTTCTTGCCAGAGGTAAGGGCAGAGGAAAAAAGCTGCACACAGCTAGTTCCCAGGAACAGAAGTCCTCCCCTGCCTCTGCAAAATCCACCGCATGACGCTGGGGCTTCCCTGGGGGAGTCCGCTTAAG
This sequence comes from Pseudophryne corroboree, assembly GCF_028390025.1. Lineage (NCBI taxonomy): Eukaryota > Metazoa > Chordata > Amphibia > Anura > Myobatrachidae > Pseudophryne > Pseudophryne corroboree. Next base: position 801,453,136 of record NC_086449.1, on the reverse strand, counting down.
TGGGGGCACGTCTTCGACTTTTCAGCCACATCTGGGTTCATTCACAGGTGGATCCCTGGGCAATAGAAATTGTTTCTCATGGATACAAGCTGGAATTCGAAGAGGTGCCTCCTCGCCGGTTTTTCAAATCGGCTCTACCTGCGGCTCCCTCAGAGAGGGAGTAAGTGTTGAATGCAATACAAAAATTGTATCTTCAACAGGTAGTGGTCAAGGTTCCTCTACTGCAGCAAGGAAAGGGTTATTACTCAACCCTGTTTGTGGTTCCGAAACCGGATGGTTCGGTCAGACCCATTTTGAATTTAAAATCCCCGAACCTATACTTGAAAAGGTTCAAATTCAAGATGGAATCGCTCAGGGTGGTTATCGCCAGCCTGGAAGGGGGGGATTTTATGGTTTCCCTGGACATAAAGGATGCATACCTTCATGTTCCAATATTTCCTCCTCATCAGGCGTTCCTGAGATTTGCTGTACAGGATTGTCATTACCAATTTCAGACGTTGCCGTTTGGGCTTTCAACGGCCCCGAGGATTTTCACCAAGGTAATGTCGGAAATGATGGTGCTCCTGCGCAAGCGAGGAGTCACAATTATCCCATACTTGGACGATCTCCTCATAAAAGCGAGATCTCGGGAGAAGTTACTGGACAGCGTGTCTCTGTCTTTGAAGGTGTTACAGCAACACGGCTGGATTCTCAATATCCCGAAGTCACAGTTGGTTCCTACGACGCGTCTGACCTTCTTGGGCTTAATTCTGGACACAGACCAGAAGAAGGTTTTTCTTCCAATGGAAAAAGCTCAGGAACTCATGACTCTGATCAGGAACCTATTGAAGCCAAAACAGGTGTCAGTGCATCACTGCACTCAAGTCCCGGGGAAAATGGTGGCATCGTACGAAGCCATTCCCTTCGGCAGGTTCCTTGCGAGGACCTTCCAATGGGACCTACTGGACAAGTTGTCCGGGTCACATCTACAAATGCATCAGAGGATCACCCCGTCCCCCAGAGCAAGGGTGTCTCTCCTGTGGTGGCTGCAGAGTGCTCACCTCCTAGAGGGTCGCAGGTTCGGCATTCAGGACTGAATCCTGGTGACCACAGACGCAAGTCTCCGAGGTTGGGGAGCAGTCACACAGGGAAGAACTTTCCAAGGTCTTTGGTCGAGTCTAGAGACTTGTCTCCACATCAACATCCTGGAGTTGAGGGCCATATACAACGCCCGACGTCAAGCGGAGGCATTACTTCGCGACAAACCAGTTCTGATTCAGTCGGACAATGTCACCGCAGTAGCTCATGTAAACCGCCAAGGCGGCACAAGGAGCAGGGTGACAATGGCGGAAGCCACCAGGATTCTTCGCTGGGCGGAAAATCATGTAAGCGCACTGTCAGCAGTGTTCATTCCGGGAGTGGACAACTGGGAAGCAGACTTCCTCAACAGACTCGACCTGCATCCGGAAGAGTGGGGACTTCATCAGGAAGTCTTCGCACAGATTGCAAGTCGGTGGGGACTGTCCCAAATAGACATGATGGCGTCCCGTCTCAACACAAAGTTAAAAAGGTATTGCGCCAGGTCAAGAGATCCTCAGGCGATAGCTGTGGACGCCGTGGTGACACCTTGGGTGTTTCGGTCGGTCTATCTGTTTCCTCCTCTTCCTCTTATACCCAAGGTGTTGAGAATAATAAGACAAAGAAGAGTGAGAACAATCCTCATTGTTCCAGATTGGCCACAAAGGACTTGGTATCCAGATCTATAGGAATTGCTCACAGAAGATCCGTGGCCTCTTCCTCTAAGACAGGACCTGCTGCAGCAGGGGCCCTGTCTGTTCCAAGACTTACCGCGGCTGCGTTTGACGGCATGGCGGTTGAACGCCGGATCCTAGCGGAAAAGGGTATTCCGGATGAGGTCATTCCTACGCTAATAAAGGCTAGGAAAGACGTGACGTCTAAACATTGTCACCGAATATGGCGAAAGTATGTTTCTTGGTGTGAGGCCAGGAATGCTCCTACGGAGAAATTCCATCTGGGTCGTCTCCTTCACTTCCTGCAAACTGGAGTGAATTTGGGCCTTAAATTAGGCTCCATAAAAGTTCAGATTTCGGCCTTATCCATTTTCTTTCAAAAGGAATTGGCCTCTCTACCTGAAGTACAGACTTTTGTAAAGGGAGTACTGCATATTCAGCCTCCTTTTGTACCTCCGGTGGCGCCTTGGGACCTTAACGTGGTGTTAAGTTTCCTTAAGTTGCATTGGTTTGAACCACTCGAAGCGGTGGAGTTAAAATATCTCACTTGGAAGGTGGTCATGTTGTTAGCCTTGGCTTTGGCTAGGCGAGTTTCGGAATTGGCGGCTTTATCACATAAAAGCCCCTATCTGGTTTTCCATATGGATAGAGCGGAATTGCGGACCCGTCCTCAATTCCTACCTAAGGTGGTCTCATCCTTTCATATGAACCAACCTATTGTCGTGCCTGTGGCTACTCGTGACTTGGAGGATTCAGAGTCCCTTGATGTGGTCAGGGCTTTGAAAATTTACGTGGCCAGAACGGCTAGGATCAGAAAATTATTGCTCGCTGGATCTGTAACACGATCCAGCAAGCGCATTCTACGGCAGGATTGCCGTTACCAAAATCGGTTAAGGCCCATTCCACTAGGAAGGTGGGCTCGTCTTGGGCGGCTGCCCGAGGGGTCTCGGCACTACAGCTGTGCCGAGCTGCTACTTGGTCGGGGTCAAACACCTTTGCAAAGTTTTATAAGTTTGATACCCTGGCTGAGGAGGACCTCGTGTTTGCTCAATCGGTGCTGCGGAGTCATCCGCACTCTCCCGCCCGTTTGGGAGCTTTGGTATAATCCCCATGGTCCTTACGGAGTCCCCGCATCCTCTAGGACGTTAGAGAAAATAAGATTTTAAACCTACCGGTAAATCTTTTTCTCGTAGTCCGTAGAGGATGCTGGGCGCCCGTCCCAAGTGCGGACTACTTCTGCAAGACTTGTATATAGTTATTGCTTAAATAAGGGTTATGTTATAGTTTCATCGGTTTTGGACCGAAACTATGTTGTTTTTCATACTTTTAACTGGTTAGTTTAACACAAGTTATACGGTGTGATTGGTGTGGCTGGTATGAATCTTGCCCTAGGATTAATTAAAATCCTTTCCTCGTACTGTCCATCTCCTCTGGGCACAGTTTCTCTAACAGGTCTGGAGGATGGGCATAGAGGGAGGAGCCAGTGCATACCCAGAGTCAAAGTCTTTCTTAAAGTGCCCATGTCTCCTGCGGAGCCCGTCTATCCCCATGGTCCTTACGGAGTCCCAGCATCCTCTACGGACTACGAGAAAAAGATTTACTGGTAGGTTTAAAATCTTATTTTTTCTTCTCTCACACCAATATCCTTCTCTTCAATTAAATCATTCACCTGAATGTTCCATCATACCTTACTTCTTTTTCTAGTCCTCTTATATGTATATACACTGCTGTCAGCGGCACGCGAAGCATCAAAAAGAAGACCACAAGAGGCAGGTTATGAGATCGACGTTTCGAAGTCTTTACTTCGCCATCCTGATGACGAAGTAAAGACTTTGAAACGTCAACCTCATCACCTGCCTTTTGTGGTCTTCTGTTTGATACTTTGGGTGCCGCTGACAGCAGTGTATGTATGAGACTCCGGGTTTGGGAGGATCTATAGCGGACACCGAGCTTAAGTAATGTGCATGATATTTGGAGTGCTGCTTCATGGACTATCTATCTATCTATCTATCTATCTATCTATCTATCTATCTATCTATCTATCTATCTATCTATCTATCTATCTCTCTCTCTTTAAGGTTGTAAGTAGGACCAAAAGTAATGTCCTACAAATTGCGGCAAGTGCATAGGTTTTGGTGATTTTAAGACGTAGATTTATATTAATTTTTTAATCTCGCTGCTAAATCACCGAAATCTCGGCACTTGGCTCAAATCACAGGCTATTACATTTGGCCCTTTGTCTGTAAGTCCTGATACTAATCGTATTTCTTATTGTGTTTGTGATCAATTGCAAATACATTTTCGTCATTCACCTTACTGGAGGAGGTGGATTCAGATAATCGTCTGCTTCCTAGAAGACCTCACGCAATGAGATTTTGTGGGATATAATAAAGTGGTTATTATAAAATTACTGTTGCTTATATATTTTTTATTGCGTTTTGATCAATAGTAACGTTTGTTGAATCTTCTTTGATTATTTTCCTGCTGTACATTTTAAGCATATTTATTTTTAAGAACTAGTATTCCAAAAAATTATCCCAAAATAACCTTTTCTAACAGATGGAAAACAAAATTTAATGGATTAGGAATTACAGTATATGTAAAATATTATCATTATTATTGTAGAATAGATTCTCTGTCGTCGTCTTCTTCTTTGTCATCTTCTTCGTCTTCTTCGGCTTCATCTTCCTTTACTGTGCAATAAAAAAACCTGTTTTGGCTGGAGAATCCCATTAAGAGAAACGTTCCTAAACGTTCCTTTTTAACTATGAGCATTCTCAAAAAGTTCTATAAAATGATGGGTTTTAGGCACTGGCTGAAGGGATACCTGACAGGAAAGTGCGGTTTATCATGTCTGTCAGATAGCCATAACTTTTCAGTGCAAAGTTTCTATCCCCTAGAGAGCTCCCGTAGAGATATGCAGTAAAATCTGGACGCCCATTGTCTCGTGTGCACGAAGTTTGCTCTTGAAAGAAAACCAAATTGTAAAGAACAGAGAATCGCTGTGTACACCAAGAAGCCTTATTAGTAGAATAGGTCCTTTGTTGCCTTGTTCAGTTAATGAGTTGGTGAAAGTGTCATTATTGGCCGATTAGTGGAACAAGAACCTTTTTACATTGAAAGAATAGGCATCTTTCACCACATCTCCCGCAGCAGATACAAACATACCTCAATGCAGCCCCCCGTATGGGTCCCAGTTGGTAAAAGAATTAAGGACCCGAATCAGTCAAGTACTTAAACAAAGCCGGTGAGTTTTGCAAGAATACAGCCACTCAGCCTTGGGAGATGCACAAAAAAGTGAGACAAGAAAGAAAAGGAATAAAGGATATCTGGAAGTAATTACTAAGTAACTATTTCAGATTCCTATTCAGAACGCAAGTAAAGACTTGTATCTCATTTATCTTGATGAAACGTTTACTAGTTAAGGTTTTGACGGAAATGTTGAACTCTTTACAGTTTTGCCCCGTCCACCATTTACAGTAAAAGGTCCGCTGTGTGGTTTTCTTTTTCCCTTTTAATTTCTTTGCAGTGATTCAGATATATAAACACTAAAGAATTTGGATGGAATTATACATGGACTTTTGTGTACTGTAATTGGCAGTTTAAAGTAGATAATTATATTTTTGGGTGCAATAGCCTAAGTATCACATGGCCCTGTAATAAAGATAGGTCTGCACACAGTAAATTAACGTTTTAAGATGTTTCATCCAAAGCCGAATAAATTTATAGAATAAAGAGCTGTCATTGTTTAATATATACGCATTATGGTAATGTTTAACCATGTTTTACTACTTAAAAACTAAAGTTTAATTATTTTGGTGACATTTTTTTTCCCAAAAAGCAATTTTTTAAATTTCAGAGAAGATTTCAGATTATGGTAATGTATATTGACGCCACTACGGTTTCTTAAGAGGGTTTGGCCACCCAACCTTGTCATGATGCACTTCCTACTCTCCATACCCTTAGCGTTTCAATTTTACTTGTTGTTTTTTTATTATTATTATTATTATTATTATTATTATTATTATTATATGTTTATATATAGTTACTTTTTACAGGTGTCAGTCAAAGTTTTTAATATTAAATTTGTAGATGTGCTTCTTCAGCTAGCTGGTTGGATGACCTTACCTTATTGTATAGGGCTATACATGTGACAGTAGGCCTACAATATACAGATGGAGCCCTGCTCATCTATCCCTTTAATAGGATTAATTGAGCCAGTGCTGTCAGGCTTAATCCCCTGCTGTAATGACTTAATCCCCTGCTGTATTGTTCTCTCTGTATTGTATTGCAGCTGAGAACAATAGATGAAAGGCTTATGCTAATAAGCCTTGGTGCACCTAGGTGCAGCAGAGAAGGCTAGATGAGCGTGGTTCCATCTGTAATGTAATAGTCTTCTCTCATGTTTAGCTGTATAATGATGCAAGGGTGTCTGTACATTGCTGAATGTACAAATCTCCAGAGTCCCCAAATCCTCTGAAGAAACTGAGCATTCAGCCAGACCGGAGCCAGATTGAGTGGTAACATAGTATCCAAGGTTGAAAAAAGACAATTGTCCATCGGGTTCAACCTATTTGTGGTCTATTATGCACAATTATTTTGTAACTGCCGTTCCGGTTAACCCCTCATTTTCTCTGACGTCCTAGTGGATGCTGGGAACTCCGTAAGGACCATGGGGAATAGCGGGCTCCGAAGGAGGCTGGGCACTCTAGAAAGATCTTAGACTACCTGGTGTGCACTGGCTCCTCCCACTATGACCCTCCTCCAAGCCTCAGTTAGATTTCGTGCCCGGCCGAGGTTGGATGCACACTAGGGGCTCTCCTGAGCTCTTAGAAAGTAATAGTCTTAGATTTTTTTTATTTTCAGTGAGACCTGCTGGCAACAGGCTCACTGCAGCGAGGGACTAAGGGGAGAAGAAGCGAACTCGCCTGCTTGCAGCCGGATTGGGCTTCTTAGGCTACTGGACACCATTAGCTCCAGAGGGATCGACCGCAGGCCCAGCCTTGATGTTCGGTCCCGGAGCCGCGCCGCCGTCCCCCTTACAGAGCCAGAAGCAAGAAGATGGTCCGGAAAATCGGCGGCATGAAGACTCAGTCTTCACCAAGGTAGCGCACAGCACTGCAGCTGTGCGCCATTGCTCCTCTCACACACTTCATACTTCGGTCACTGAGGGTGCAGGGCGCTGGGGGGGGGCGCCCTGAGGCAGCAATAAAAACACCTTGGCTGGCTAAAATACCTCAATATATAGCCCCAGGGGCTATATATGAGGTAAATACCCCTGCCAGAGGTCCATAAAAAGCGGGAGAATAGGCCGCGAAAAAGGGGCGGAGCCTATCTCCTCAGCACACTGGCGCCATTTTCCCTCACAGCTCCGTTGGAGGGAAGCTCCCTGGCTCTCCCCTGCAGTCTACACTACAGAAAAGGGTTAAAAAAAGAGAGGGGGGGCACTAAATTTAGGCGCAGTATACATTATATATAAAGCTATAGGGGACATAACTCAGTTAGTCCCTGCAGTATATAGCGCTCTGGTGTGTGCTGGCATACTCTCACTCTGTCCCCCCAAAGGGCTTTTGTGGGTCCTGTCCTCGTTTACAGCATTCCCTGTGTGTCTGCGGTGTGTCGGTACGGCTGTGTCGACATGTTGAATGAGGAGGCTTATATGGTGACGGAACAGAGGCCGATATATGTGATGTCGCCCCCTGTGGGGCCGACACCAGAGTGAATGGTTAGGTGAAAGGTATTAACCGACAGTGTCAACTCCTTACATAAAAGGGTGGATGACGTAACAGCTGTGGGACAGCCGGCTTCTCAGCCCGCGCCTGCCCAGGCGTCTCAAAGGCCATCAGGGGCTCAAACACGCCCGCTCTCTCAGATGGCAGACACAGATGTCGACATGGAGTTTGACTCCAGTGTCGACAAGGTTGAGACATATACAAAATCCACTAGGAACAGCCGTGACTTGGTCCCGGCAATAAAAAATGTGTTATACATTTCTGACATTAACCCAAGCACCTCTGAAAATGGGTTTTTAGGTTTGGGGAGAAAAAACAGGCAGTGTTTTGTTCCCCCATCAGATGAATAAATGAAGTGTGTGAAAAGCGTGGGTTCCCCCGTTAAGAAACTGGTAATTTATAAAAAGTTACTGATGGCGTACCCTTTCCCGCCAGGAGGATAAGTTACGCTAGGAGGTATCCCCTAGGGTGGATAAGGCGCTCACACGGTTGTCAAAAAAAAAAGATGGCACTGCCGTTTTAGGAACGGCCACTTTGAAGGTACCTGTTGATAAAAAGCAGGAGGCTATCCTGAAGTCTGTATTTACACACTCAGGTACTAGATTGAAACCTGCAGATCGTGCTGCTGCAGCGTGGTCGGTGACCCTGTTAAGCATACTAGTTTGCTAATATGAGAACATATTAAAGACGTCGTCTTATATATGAGGGATGCACAGAGGGATATTTTGCCGGCTGGCATCCAAAATGAATGTAATGTCCATTCTGTCAGGAGGGTATTAGAGACCTGTCACTGGACAGGTGATGCTGACTTAAAAAGCGCATAGAGATTCTGCCTTATAAGGGTGAGGAATTATTAAAAAAAAAAGGGGGTGGTCTCTGGGACCTCGTTTCCACAGCAATGTGCTGGGAAGAAATATTTTTACCTCAGGTTTCCTCACAGAAAAAGGTACAGTCCTGTCGGCTTCAGAAAAGCAAGCGGGTCAAATGGCGCTTCCTTTCTGTACAGAGACAAGGGAAGAGGGAAAAAGCTGCACCAGCAGCCTGTTCCCAGAATCAAAATTCTTCCCCCGCTTCCTGTGAGTCCACAGCATGACGCGGGTGCTCCACAGGTGTAGCCAGGTATGGTGGGGGGCCGTCTCAAAAAATTTCAGCAATTAGTGGGCTCGCTCACAGGTGGATCCCTGTTTCTTTCAAGTAGTATTTCAGGGGTACAAGCTGGAATTAGAGATGTCTCCCCCCAGCCGTTTCCTTAAATATGCCTTGCTGACAACTCCCTCAGGCAGGGAGGCTGTGCTAGAGGCAATTAATAGGCGGTATTCCCAGCAGGTAATACTCAAGGTGCCCCTACTTCAACAAGGACGGGGTTACTATTCCACACGGTTTGGGGTACCGAAACCGCATAGTTCGGTGTGACCCTTCTTATATTTAAAATCCTTGAACACATACATAAAAAATTCAAGTTCAAGATGGAATCGCTCAGGGTGGTTATTGCAAGCCTGGACGAGGGGGATTACATGGTATCCCGGGGCATCAAGGATGCTTACCTGCATGTCCCCATTTACTATCCTCGCCAGGAGTACCTCAGATTTGTGGTACAGGATTACCATTACCAAGTCCAGACACTGCCGTTTAGACTGTACATGGCACCGAGGGTGTTTTATCAAGGTAATGGCCGAAATGATGATACTCCTTCGAAAAAAGGGAGTTTTAATTATCCCGCACTTGGACAATCTCTTTATAAGGGCGAGGTCCAAGGAGCAGTTGGTAGTCAGGGTAGCACTATTTTGGAAAGTGCTACAACAGCACGGTTGGATTCTAAACAGTCCAAAGTCACAGCTGGTTCCTATGACACGTCTACTGTTCCTGGGGATGGTTCTGGACATAAACCAGAAATAGTTTTCTCCGGGAGGAGAAAGCCAAGGAGTTGTCATCTCTAGTCAGAGACCTCCTGAAGCCAAAACAGGTAGCGGTGCATCATGGCACGCGAGTCCTGGGAAAAATGGTAGCTTCCTACGAAGCAATCTCATTAGGCAGGTTCCATACAAGAACTTTTCAGAGGGACCTGTTGGACAAGTGGTCCGGATCGCATCTTCCGATGCATAGGCTGATAACCCTGTCTCCAAGGACCAGGGTATCTCTACTGTGGTGGCTGCAGAGTGCCCATCTTCAAGAGGGCCGCAGGTTCGGCATACAGGACTAGGTCCTAGTGACCATGAATGCCAGCCTTTGAGGCTGGGGGGGCAGTCACACAGGGAAGAAACTTCCAGGGACTTTGGTCAAGTCAGGTGATTTCCCTACACATAAACATTCTGGACCTGAGGGCCATTTACAATGCCCTGAGGCCGGCAAGGCCTCTGCTTCAAAACCAGCCGGTACTGATCCAATCAGACAACATCACGGCAGTCGCCCATGTAAACCAACAGGGCGGCACAAGAAGCAGGATGGCGATGGCAGAAGCCACAAGGATTCTCCGATAGGCGGAAAATCATGTGTTAGCACTGTCAGCAGTGTTCATTCCCGGAGTGGACAACTGGGAAGCAGATCTTCTCAACAGACACGACCTCCACCCGGGAGAGTGGGGACTTCCTCCAGAAGTCTTCCAAAGGATTGTACACCATTGGGAAAGGCCACAGGTGGACATGATGGCGTCCCGCCTCAACAAAAGCTATAAAAGATATTGCGCCAGGTCAAGGGACCCTCAGGCGATAGCAGTGGACGCTCTGGTAACACCGTGGGTGTTCCAGTCGGTTTATGTGTTCTCCCCTCTGCCTCTCATACCAAAGGTACTGAGAATAATAAGAAGGCGAGGAGTAAGAACGATACTCGTGGTTCCGGGCTGGCCAAGAAGAGATTGGTACCCAGAACTTCAAGAATTTATATCAGAGGACCCATGGCATATGGCATATGGCATGGAATATGGCAGATAAGGCCAACGATATACCAGCAGGAAATTCTGCTTGATAGAATGGGTTCCGGTTTCCGTGCTGTATATTGGAAGTTAGCAGAAGAATGTGCAGCGTTTATCAAACTTGCTCATATTATTATGGTACCAGGTTCCTGACTGGTCAGCTCACATCCTCACTGATGTTCTCCTCTACTCTGGCTAGCTTATGAGTTTGGGCAATTAGTGACTAGGGGTCCTTACTCATGCAGACTTTATAGCACGCTTTTGTGGACACAGGTCATGTCATACGGTGGATGTGCAAAGCAAACACAATAAGCTTGGCATCAGACCATATCTATTCCATACCATGTTCTCTTTATTCCACAACTCCACCAGCACATTATTTTGTAGCAAAATTCTATATTATGAAGGAAAAATATCTACATCTCGTTCTCCCCTCCTGCACAGTACTTGTGTTGTGGCAATTAAAATATACACATCTCCTTCCTAATGCTAGTGTATCTCTCTATCACTGCTCTGCATCTCATAAAAACAACTCTGCATTTCTCTATCACTGCTCTGCATCTCTTTATCGCTCCTCTGCATCTCTTTATCGCTCCTCTGCATCTCTTTATCGCTGCTCTGCATCTCTTTATCGCTGCTCTGCATCTCTTTATCGCTGCTCTGCATCTCTTTATCGCTGCTCTGCATCTCTTTATCGCTGCTCTGCATCTCTTTATCGCTGCTCTGCATCTCTAGAACTGCTCTGCTACTCTATCACTCCTCTACATCTGTTTAATTATCATAGTTCTGTGTCTCTGCATATCTTTATCACACTCTGCGTCACTCTATCACTGCTCTACATCTCTATCACTGCTCTGCATCTCTACTACTGCTCTGCATCTCTCTATCACTGCTCTGCATCTCTCTATCACTGCTCTACATCTCTATTACTGCTCTGCATCACTATCACTACTCTGCATCTCTATTACTGCTCTGCATCTCTATTACTGCTCTGCATCTCTACTACTGCTCTGCATCACTATCACTGCTCTGCATCTCTATCACTGCTCTGCATCTCTATCACTGCTCTGCATCTCTATCACTGCTCTGCATCTCTACTACTGCTCTGCATCTCTACTACTGATCTGCATCTCTACTACTGCTCTGCATCTCTATCACTGCTCTGCATCTCTACTACTGCTCTGCATCTCTATTACTGCTCTGCCTCACTCTATCACTGCTCTGCATCTCTACTACTGCGCTACATCTCTACTACTGCGCTACATCTCTACTACTGCTCTGCATCTCTACTACTGCTCTGCATCTATATAACTTCACTGCTTCACTCTTTCACTGCCCTGCATCTCTATCACTGTACTGCATCTCTACTACTGCACTGCATCTCTACTACTGCTCTGCATCTCTACTACTGCTCTGCATCACTCTATCACTGCTCTGCATCTCTACTACTGCTCTGCATCTCTATTACTGCTCTGTATCACTCTATCACTGCTCTGCATCTCTACTACTGCTCTGCATCTCTACTACTGCTCTGCATCTCTACTACTGCTCTGCATCTCTATCACTGCTCTACATCTCTACTACTGCTCTGCATCTATATAACTGCTCTGCATCACTCTATCACTGCTCTGCATCACTCTATCACTGCTCTGCATCTCTACTACTGCGCTACATCTCTACTACTGCTCTGCATCTCTACTACTGCTCTGCATCTCTACTACTGCTCTGCATCTCTATCACTGCTCTACATCTCTACTACTGCTCTGCATCTCTATCACTGCTCTGCATCTATATAACTGCTCTGCATCACTCTATCACTGCTCTGCATCACTCTATCACTGCTCTGCATCTCTACTACTGCGCTACATCTCTACTACTGCTCTGCATCTCTACTACTGCTCTGCATCTCTACTACTGCTCTGCAGCTCTATCACTGCTCTGCATCTATATAACTTCACTGCTTCACTCTTTCACTGCCCTGCATCTCTATCACTGTACTGCATCACTCTATCACTGCTCTGCATCTCTACTACTGCTCTGCATCTCTACTACTGCTCTGCATCTCTATCACTGCTCTGCATCTATATAACTGCTCTGCATCACTCTTTGACAGTTGTATATCTTTTTAATGATAAAAGTTCTGCATCTGTTTATTTATCATACCTCTGCATCTCTATATGGTTCCTATTAACCCAAGAAAACTTTTACAGTATCCCCTGAATGTATCTAGGGGGAGGGGTGTGCAGCAGATATGGGAGATATCTGTTGTGATACCCCATTTTCAATAACAAAAGCAACACCTACAGTATACAAACCCTATAGGGGCTGCTTTTTTTTTTTAACCAAATTTGCATTCTGGATCTTGGCCCTGGCAGCTAATGCCATCTCCAGATCCAGCTATTGTAGCCTATGATCCACTTTCCACAAAACCTACTGGAGAGGGATCGCCGGCCCGGCACTCACCAGGAGAATGGTAAGCATTGATACATGCATTTAATACATACTGGCAATCTATCATTTCTTATTGCCGTGAGTAGTTGTCAAAAGAAATTCACATTTTTGGAACTAGGTCCCAGTGTATATATATATATATATATATATATATATATATATGCTCCTATATACAGTATACAGTTCTGCATATCTTTCTTTACCACAGCTCTGCATCTCTTTCTTTATCACAGCTTTGTATCTCTATGTCTTTCACACAGAGGCTGTATCACCTCTCCTCACTAGCAGGACAAATCACACACCGTGCAGTATCACGCCCCCTCTCTCCTCACTAACAGGACAAATCACACCCAGAGCAGTATCACTCCACCCCTCTCCTCACTAGCAGGACAAATCACACACCGTGCAGTATCACGCCGCCCCTCTCCTCACTAACAGGACAAATCACACACAGAGCTGTATCACTCCGCCCCTCTCCTCACTAACAGAACAAAATAAATCACACACAGTGCAGTATCGCTCCCCCCTTCACCTCACTAACAGGATGAATCACAAAGTGCAATATCATTCCGCCCCTCTCCTCACTAGCAGGACAAATCACACCCAGAGCAGTATCACTCCACCCCTCTCCTCACTAGCAGGACAAATTGCACACAGAGTAGTATCACTCCGCCCCTCTTCTCACTAGCAGGACAAATCACACATAGAGCTGTATCACTCCACCACTCTCCTCACTAGCAGGGCAAATCACAGGCACAGAGCAGTATCACTCCACCCCTCTTATCACTAGCAGGACAAATCACACAATAGAGCAGTATTACTCCGCCCCTCTACTCACTAGCAGGACAATTCACACAGAGCAGTATTACTCCGCCCCTCTCCTCACTAGCAGGACAAATCACACCCAGATCAGTATCACTCCGCCACTCTTCTCACTAGCAGGACAAATCACACCCAGAGCAGTATCACTCCGCCCCTCTCCTCACTAGCAGGACAAATCGCACCCAGAGCAGTATCACTCCGCCACTCTCCTCACTAGCAGAACAAATTACACACAGAGCAGTATTACTCCGCCCCTCTCCTCACTAGCAGGACAAATCACACCCAGAGCAGTATCACTCCGCCACTCTCCTCACTAGCAGGACAAATCACACCCAGAGCAGTATCACTCCGCCACTCTTCTCACTAGCAGGACAAATTACACCCAGAGCAGTATCACTCCGCCACTCTCCTCACTAGCAGGACCGATCACACACACAGTGCGCTGTATTATTCCATTTACTGTAACAAGAGAGTGTTAACATTATTTTATGTACTAGCACTGGTTATATAGACACCTATATAACACCCCAAACTCCACTGTGCAAACATGAACAGCCTTTTTGCTCACAGATATCTCCCATGATATAGGTCACCTGACAAAGCTGGCAGTTGCAAATCCTTCTTTTAGATTTATTATTTTTTAGTAGGTTTATAACCGGCCCTCATGGCCTCATATCCTAGCTGTGGCAGGACATTGAACTGATGTCAAAAATGTTTGTGCTATGCACTTCAAACTCAATTATGTTGTGTTTGTGATGGGCCTGCGGGTGTTTGGTGTACTTGGATTACTCAGCGTGCCCGGTCCGCCAAATATATAGATGAAGTAGTAAAGGTAAGTGCTAGATACACTATTATAAAGTGCAATTAGCAAATAATTAGCAGACATGTGTTGCACATTTGACCTAAAAAAAAAAGTCCATGATACATGGCCTTTGTCTACTTGTTCCCATGCAAAGCTCCCTTAGTATCTGGTGGAATCAGCATAGTACTTTAATGATGGGGTGGGGCTTGGAGAAATTTTCCGATTTTTTCTTTCTTTATCCCATCAAAGGGGGCTTCATATTTACTGGAGGTGAAACATGGCTATATAGTCACAAGATACATGGTGTAGTGGGCAGAGTGACTTTGGAGCAACACTCTGAGCTCTGTTTCACTGTGACATCCTTCCTCACCTTCTCTCCCATCTGACATCACATGACATCCTGTGAGTTTATGTCTGTGTAGCAAACAATTTACATTGTCTGCTCTGTGCACTGTGGTATACCCCCCTTCTCCTCCTCCCTCTGCCATCACATGATATGCAATCATATATATTTGCCCTCCAGTGAGGTATTAAAAAAGGAGATAATGATTTGATGAGATGCATATTTAGAATTTACTCAAAATGCCACGCACACTCTGTTTTGTTTTATTTTTGGTTATTTGTAGAAGTAACCAAACTTCTTATACAAGTTTAACTTGCATAAGCTTCGAGATACAAACATGTATGCAATGAAAACTGGAACAGCAGCAGACTGGAAATGTTCTGCACCAATTAAGCATTCTGTCACTTCACAATCATCTTGGGCCATGGAAGATGATTCTCAAAGAGCATTTGCTGTTTACTTTCAGATACATTTGGCCGTGTCCCTAGTATAAACTAACATGTTTCTCTTTTATAAAACAGGAAATCTGTTTCTAGTATAAAGATTTGTGTTTATTATATAATTGGCAAAAAAAGAGTACTTCTTGCTACATCTATAAACATTCATTGTCTTGTGGGTTTGATGTTAATGAACAATTCTGGAAAAATTATACTGAATCATGGTTAATTTGTTGGTTTAATCCCACTCGCAGAATCCCATCGCAATATATGGATGATGGATGGTTACGTTTGATTTGGGGCTCACTCACACCTGTTTGCCATGTTTGCGTGCATGTAGGACATTTAGGAGTGTCTGTCATTCTCACCAGTTACATTCTAAAGATTGAATTCTTCATTTTAAAATTTTAGAACATAACCTGCTTAAAACCTCATGCGTTCATGTGTATAAATTGTGATGAATTAAAATGCACCGAATAGGCCCTTTGGTTGAGAATCTGCATTTTGCAGTAAATAAGATTATAATTCTCAACGGTGTAATTTTTATCGGTTTCATCCAATAAAAAAAAAAGATTAATCCAAACTCTAAAGTACGGGTTCAGTATGATTTCCCGATGGCCGGGATGCCGGTGGTCAGAATACCGACAGCGGCATCCCGTCCATCAGAACCCCAACAGCCCCCCATTAAGCTCCCTACCCCTCACCTGTTCCCTACCCCTCACCTGTTCCCTACCCTAACCCTCCCTTGTGTGTGCCTAACCCTCCCCGGTGGTGCCTAACCCTATCCCTCCTCTCTTGATGCCTAACCCTAACCCTCTCTTCTCCGCTGCCTAAACCTAACCCTCCCCGCGTAGTACCTAACCCTCCCTTCCCCACTGCCTAAACCTAACCCTCCCCGCTTGGTGCCTAAACCTCCCTTCCCCACTGCCTAAACCTAACCCTCTCCGCTTGGTGCCTAACGCTCCCTTCCCCACTGCCTAACCCTAACCCTCCCCGCTTGGTGCCTAACCCTCTCTTCCCTGCTGCCTAAACATAACCCTCCCCACGTAGTGCCTAACCCTCCCTTCCTCACTGCCTAAACCTAACCCTCCCCGCTTGGTGCCTTATCCTCTCTTCCCCGCTGCCTAAACATAACCCTCCCCAAGTAGTGCCTAAAACTTCCTTCCCAACTGCCTAAACCTAACCCTCCCCGCTTGGTGCCTAAACCTCCCTTCCCCACTGCCTAAACCTAACTCTCCCTGCTTATTGCCTAAACCTCCCTTCCCCACTGCCTAAACCTAACCCTCCCCGCTTATTGCCTAAACCTCCCTTCCCCACTGCCTGAACCTAACTCTCCCCGCTTGGTGCCTAACCCTAACCTCGCCTGCTAAGAGCCTAACCCTAACTTTCCATCCCCAGTACCAAACCCTAACCTTCCCGGCCCTGCACCCTAACCCTACAATTGTAGTTTAGGGTTGTTTTTTTATTGCTCAGTATTTTAAATCCTACTACGTGACCTTTAGTTATCTCTTTATACCTCACTAAAATCTACAACAATTTCTCTATCGTCCTAGTGGATGCTGGGGTTCCTGAAAGGACCATGGGGAATAGCGGCTCCGCAGGAGACAGGGCACAAAAAGTAAAGCTTTAGGATCAGGTGGTGTGCACTGGCTCCTCCCCCTATGACCCTCCTCCAAGCCTCAGTTAGATTTTTGTGCCCGGCCGAGAAGGGTGCAATCTAGGTGGCTCTCCTAAAGAGCTGCTTAGAAAAGTTTAGCTTAGGTTTTTTATTTTACAGTGAGTCCTGCTGGCAACAGGATCACTGCAACGAGGGACTTAGGGGAGAAGAAGTGAACTCACCTGCGTGCAGGATGGATTGGCTTCTTGGCTACTGGACATTAGCTCCAGAGGGACAATCACAGGTACAGCCTGGATGGTCACCGGAGCCTCGCCGCCGGCCCCCTTGCAGATGCTGAAACGAGAAGAGGTCCAGAATCGGCGGCAGAAGACTCCTCAGTCTTCTTAAGGTAGCGCACAGCACTGCAGCTGTGCGCCATTTTCCTCTCAGCACACTTCACACGGCAGTCACTGAGGGTGCAGGGCGCTGGGAGGGGGGCGCCCTGGGAGGCAAATGAAAACCTTTTTTGGCTAAAAATACCTCACATATAGCCTCCGGGGGCTATATGGAGATATTTAACCCCTGCCAGAATCCGTTAAGAGCTGGAGACGAGGCCGCCGAAAAAGGGGCGGGGCCTATCTCCTCAGCACACAGCGCCATTTTCCCTCACAGAAAGGCTGGAGGGAAGGCTCCCAGGCTCTCCCCTGCACTGCACTACAGAAACAGGGTTAAAACAGAGAGGGGGGGCACTAATTTGGCGTTAGAAATATATAAAAAAGATGCTATAAGGGAAAACACTTATATAAGGTTGTCCCTATATAATTATAGCGTTTTTGGTGTGTGCTGGCAAACTCTCCCTCTGTCTCTCCAAAGGGCTAGTAGGTCCTGTCCTCTATCAGAGCATTCCCTGTGTGTGTGCTGTGTGTCGGTACGTGTGTGTCGACATGTATGAGGACGATGTTGGTGAGGAGGCGGAGCAATTGCCTGTAATGGTGATGTCACTCTCTAGGGAGTCGACACCGGAATGGATGGCTTATTTAGGGAATTACGTGATAATGTCAACACGCGCCAAGGTCGGTTGACGGCCGACAAACGATTAGTACCGGTCCAGACGTCTCAAAAACACCGTCAGGGGTTTTAAAACGCCCGTTTACTTTAGTCGGTCGACACAGACACAGACAGGGACACTGAATCCAGTGTCGACGGTGAATAAACAAACGTATTCCTTATTAGGGCCACACGTTAAGGGCAATGAAGGAGGTGTTACATATTTCTGATACTACAAGTACCACAAAAGAGGGTATTATGTGGGATGTGAAAAAACTACCGTAGTTTTTCCTGAATCAGATAAATTAAATGAAGTGTGTGATGATGCGTGGGTTCCCCCCGATAGAAAATATGGGCGGTATACCCTTTCCCGCCAGAAGTTAGGGCGCGTTGGGAAACACCCCTTAGGGTGGATAAGGCGCTCACACGCTTATCAGAACAAGTGGCGGTACCGTCTATAGATAGGGCCGTCCTCAAGGAGCCAGCTGACAGGAGGCTGGAAAAATATCATAAAAAGTATATACACACATACTGGTGTTATACTGCGACCAGCGATCGCCTCAGCCTGGATGTGCAGAGCTGGGGTGGCTTGGTCGGATTCCCTGACTAAAAATATTGATACCCTTGACAGGGACAGTATTTTATTGACTATAGAGCATTTAAAGGATGTATTTCTATATATGCGAGATGCACAGAGGGATATTTGCACTCTGGCATCAAGAGTAAGTGCGATGTCCATATCTGCCAGAAGATGTTTATGGACACGACAGTGGTCAGGTGATGCAGATTCCAAACGGCACAAAGGTGTATTGCCGTATAAAGGAAGAGGAGTTATTTGGGGTCGGTCCATCGGACCTGGTGGCCACGGCAACTGCTGGAAAATCCACCGTTTTTACCCTAAGTCACATCTCTGCAGAAAAAGACACCGTCTTTTCAGCTTCAGTCCTTTCGTCCCTATAAGAGTCATATCTGCCCAGGGATAGAGGAAAGGGAAGAAGACTGCAGCAGGCAGCCCATTCCCAGGAACAGAAGCGTTCCACCGCTTCTGACAAGCTCTCAGCATGACGCTGAGACCGTACAGGACCCCTGGATCCTACAAGTAGTATCCCAGGGGTACAGTTTGGAATGTCGAGACGTTTCCCCTGCGCAGGCTCCTGAAGGCTGCTTTACCAAGGTCTCCCTCCGACAAGGAGGCAGTATGGGAAAAAATTCACGAGCTGTATTCCCAGCAGGTGATAATTAAATTACCCCTCCTACAACAAGAAAAGGGGTATTATTCCACACTATATTGTGGTACTGAAGCCAGAAGGCTAGGTGAGACCTATTCTAAATCTAAAAAAATTTGAACACTTACAAAGGTTCAAATCAAGATGGAGTCACTCAGAGCAGTGATAACGAACCGGGAAGAAGGGGACTATCTGGTGTCCCGAGACATCAGGGATGCTTACCTCCATGTCCCAAATTTGCCCTTATCACTAAGGGTACCTCAGGTTCGTGGTACAGAACTGTCACTATCAGTTTCAGACGCTGCCGTTTGGATTGTCTACGGCACCCCGGGTCTTTACCAAGGTAATGGCCGAAATGATGGTTCTTCTTCGAAGAAAAGGCGTCTTAATTATCCCTTACTTGGACGATCTCCTGATAAGGGCAAAGTCCAGGGAACAGTTGGAGGTCGGAGTAGCACTATCTCGGATACTGTTACAACAGCAGGGGTGGATTCTAAAGATTCCAAAATCGCAGCTGATCCCGACAACAAGTCTCCTGTGCTTAGGGATGATTCTGGACACAGTCCAGAAAAAGGTGTTTCTCCCGGAAGAGAAAGCCAGGGAGTTATCCGAGCTAGTCAGGAACCTCCTAAAATCAGTGCATCATTGCACAAGGGCCATGGTAAAAAAATGGTGACTTCCTTCGAAGCAATTCCAGTCGGCAGATTTCATGCAAGAACTTTTCAGTGGGATCTGCTGGACAAATGGTCCGGATCGCATCTTCAGATGCATCAGCGGATAACCCTATATCCAAGGACAAGGGTGTCTCTCCTGTGGTGGTTACAGAGTGCTCATCTTCTAGAGGGCCGCAGATTCGGCATTCAGTTTTGGATGTTGGTGACCACGGAGGCCAGCCCGAGAGGCTGGGGAGCAGTCACACAAGGAAAAAATTTCCAGGGAGTGTGATCAAGTCTGGAGATTTTTCTCCACATAAATATAGCTAAGGGTAAATTTATAATGCTCTAAGCTTAGCAAGACCTCTGCTTCAAGGTCAGCCGGTATTGATCCAGTGGGATAAAACATCACGGCAGTCGCCCACGTAAATAGACAGGGCGGCACAAGAAGCAGGAGGGCAGTGGCAAAAACTGCAAGGACTTTTCGCTGGGCGGAAAATCATGTGATAGCACTGTCAGCAGTGTTTCATTCCGGGAATGGAAACTGGGAAGCAGACTTCCTCAGTAGGCACGACCTCCACCCGGCAGAGTGGGAACTTCATGGGGAAGTTTTCCACATAATTGTAAACCGTTGGGAATTACCAAAGGTGGACATGATGGCGTCCCGTCTGAACAAAAAACGGGACAGGTATTGCGCCAGGTTAAGAGACCCTCAGGCAATAGCTGTGGACGTTCTGGTAACACCGTGGGTGTACCAGTCGGTGTATGTGTTCCATCCTCTGCTTTTCATACCTAAGGTACTGAGAATTATAAGACGTAGAGGAGTAAGAACTATACTCATGGCTCCGGATTGGCCAAGAAGGACTTGGTACCCGGAACTTCAAGAGATGCTCACAGAGGACTTATGGCCTCTGCCGCTAAGAAGGGACTTGTTTCAGCAAGTACCATGTCTGTTCCAAGACTTACCGCAGCTGCGTTTGACGGCATGGCGGTGGAACGCCGGATCCTAAGGGAAAAGGCATTCAGGAAGAGGTCATTCCTACCCTGGTCAAAGCCAGAAAGGAGGTGACCGCACAACATTATCACCACATGTGGCGAAAATATGTTGCGTGGTGTGAGGCCAGGAAGGCCCCACGAAGAAATTTCAACTCGGTCGATTCCTGCATTTCTTGCAAACAGGAGTGTCTATGGGCCTCAAATTGGGGTCCATTAAGGTTCAAATTTCGGCCCTGTCGATTTTTCTTCCAGAAAGAATTGGCTTCAGTTCCTGAAGTCCAGAAGTTTGTCAAGGGAGTATTGCATATACAACCCCCTTTTGTGCCTCCAGTGGCACTGTGGGATCTCAACGTAGTTCTGGGATTCCTCAAAACACATTGGTTTAAAACCAGTCAAATCTGTGGATTTGAAGCATCTCACATGAAAAGTGAACATGCTCTTGGACCTGGCCTGGACCAGGCGAGTGTCAAATTGGTGGTTTTTTTCTCAAAAAAGCCCATATCTGTTTGTCCATTCGGACAGGGCAGAGCTGCGGACTCGTCCCCAGTTCTCTCCCTAAGGTGGTGTCAGTGTTTCACCTGAACCAGCTTATTGTGGTGTCTTGCGCCTACTAGGGACTTGGAGGACTCCAAGTTGCTAGATGTGGTCAGGGCCCTGAAAATATAGGTTCCAGGACGGCTGGAGTCAGGAAAACTGACTTGCTGTTATCCTGTATGCACCCAACAAACTGGGTGCTCTTGCTTTTAAGCAGACTTTTGCTAGTTGGATGTGTAATACAATTCAGCTTGCACATTCTGTGGCAGGCCTGCCACAGCCAAAATATGTAAATGCCCATTCCACAAGGAAGGTGGGCTCATCTTGGGCGGCTGCCCGAGGGGTCTCGGCTTTACAACTTTGCCGAGCGGCTATTTAGTCAGGGGCAAACACGTTTGTAAAATCCTACAAATTTGATACCCTGGCTAAGGAGGACCTGGAGTTCTCTCATTCGGTGCTGCAGAGTCATCCGCACTCTCCCGCCGGTTTGGGAGCTTTGGTATAATCCCCATGGTCCTTTCAGGAACCCCAGCATCCACTAGGACGATAGAGAAAATAAGAATTTACTTACCGATAATTCTATTTCTCGGAGTCCGTAGTGGATGCTGGGCGCCCATCCCAAGTGCGGATTATCTGCATTACTTGTACATAGTTACAAAAATCGGGTTATTATTGTTGTGAGCCATCTTTTCAGAGGCTCCGCTGTTATCATACTGTTAACTGGGTTCAGATCACAGGTTGTACAGTGTGATTGGTGTGGCTGGTATGAGTCTTACCCGGGATTCATAAATCCTTCCTTATTGTGTACGCTCGTCCGGGCACAGTACCTAACTGAGGCTTGGAGGAGGGTCATAGGGGGAGGAGCCAGTGCACACCACCTGATCCTAAAGCTTTACTTTTTGTGCCCTGTCTCCTGCGGAGCCGCTATTCCCCATGGTCCTTTCAGGAACCCCAGCATCCACTACGGACTCCGAGAAATAGAATTATCGGTAAGTAAATTCTTATTTTTAAGTGGATTTTATATTTAATGTTTGTGATACTGTACATAAAACAAAAACAGGACTGAAATGTGAAGACTTCCTCCGCGCTCTCGTCTTTCATTGCTTTTGTTTCCACTTTGCTTCTGTTTAACCCAATGTAATTGGGGGGTTTTCCGATAGTGGGAATTAAGGAAAAAGTAAAATAAATCCAGTTTGTGTATTAAAGCCGGTATTCAATTCGCCCGATCCTTTCTTGGCTGGTAAAAACAGCCTGATATAGCAGTTTTTGACCGATGGTCATTATCGCGCAAATTATAGGCCATTTTTATTGGGTGAAAAAGGACCCACGATTGTGCAATAACACATGGGATCCGAGATAAGCTCCGGATTCCATGTGTTATTGCAGTTTCGATGGCTGCTGATCAGATTATGCTTCGGGTGCCTGAAGAACCCGAGGCATAATCCTTGCTAAGAGCTGCGTATCAGGGCTAATTGGATAGCTCCGGCCGCAGTAAATTACTGCAACTAATTGTATACTGGCCCAAGAATAACATATTCTGAAAAAAAAAAATGTCAAAAGTAGATGTCAGTGGTAGAGATGAGCGCCTGAAATTTTTCGGGTTTTGGTTTTGGGTTCGGTTCCGCGGCCGTGTTTTGGGTTCGAACGCGTTTTGGCAAAACCTCACCGAATTTTTTTTGTCGGATTCGGGTGTGTTTTGGATTCGGGTGTTTTTTTCAAAAAACACTAAAAAACAGCTTAAATCATAGAATTTGGGGGTCATTTTGATCCCAAAGTATTATTAACCTCAAAAACCATAATTTACACTCATTTTCAGTCTATTCTGAATACCTCACACCTCACAATATTATTTTTAGTCCTAAAATTTGCACCGAGGTCGCTGTGTGAGTAAGATAAGCGACCCTAGTGGCCGACACAAACACCGGGCCCTTCTAGGAGTGGCACTGCAGTGTCACGCAGGATGTCCCTTCCAAAAAACCCTCCCCAAACAGCACATGACGCAAAGAAAAAAAGAGGCGCAATGAGGTAGCTGTGTGAGTAAGATTAGCGACCCTAGTGGCCGACACAAACACCGGGCCCATCTAGGAGTGGCACTGCAGTGTCACGCAGGATGTCCCTTCCAAAAAACCCTCCCCAAACAGCACATGACGCAAAGAAAAAAAGAGGCGCAATGAGGTAGCTGACTGTGTGAGTAAGATTAGCGACCCTAGTGGCCGACACAAACACCGGGCCCATCTAGGAGTGGCACTGCAGTGTCACGCAGGATGTCCCTTCCAAAAAACCCTCCCCAATCAGCACATGATGCAAAGAAAAAGAAAAGAAAAAAGAGGTGCAAGATGGAATTGTCCTTGGGCCCTCCCACCCACCCTTATGTTGTATAAACAAAACAGGACATGCACACTTTAACCAACCCATCATTTCAGTGACAGGGTCTGCCACACGACTGTGACTGATATGACGGGTTGGTTTGGACCCCCCCCCAAAAAAGAAGCAATTAATCTCTCCTTGCACAAACTGGCTCTACAGAGGCAAGATGTCCACCTCATCTTCACCCTCCGATATATCACCGTGTACATCCCCCTCCTCACAGATTATCAATTCGTCCCCACTGGAATCCACCATCTCAGCTCCCTGTGTACTTTGTGGAGGCAATTGCTGCTGGTCAATGTCTCCGCGGAGGAATTGATTATAATTCATTTTCTCTATCGTCCTAAGTGGATGCTGGGGTTCCTGAAAGGACCATGGGGAATAGCGGCTCCGCAGGAGACAGGGCACAAAAGTAAAGCTTTTACAGGTCAGGTGGTGTGTACTGGCTCCTCCCCCTATGACCCTCCTCCAGACTCCAGTTAGATTTTTGTGCCCGGCCGAGAAGGGTGCAATTCTAGGTGGCTCTCATAAAGAGCTGCTTAGAGAGTTTAGCTTAGGTTTTTTATTTTACAGTGATTCCTGCTGGCAACAGGATCACTGCAACGAGGGACAGAGGGGAGAAGAAGTGAACTCACCTGCGTGCAGGATGGATTGGCTTCTTGGCTACTGGACATGAAGCTCCAGAGGGACGATCACAGGTACAGCCTGGATGGTCACCGGAGCCACGCCGCCGGCCCCCTCACAGATGCTGAAGCAAGAAGAGGTCCAGAATCGGCGGCTGAAGACTCCTGCAGTCTTCTTAAGGTAGCGCACAGCACTGCAGCTGTGCGCCATTTTCCTCTCAGCACACTTCACACGGCAGTCACTGAGGGTGCAGGGCGCTGGGGGGGGGGCGCCCTGGGAGGCAAATGAAAACCTTTAAAAAGGCTAAAAATACCTCACATATAGCCCCAGAGGCTATATGGAGATATTTACCCCTGCCTAAATGTACTAAATAGCGGGAGACGAGCCCGCCGAAAAAGGGGCGGGGCCTATCTCCTCAGCACACGGCGCCATTTTCTGTCACAGCTCCGCTGGTCAGGAAGGCTCCCAGGTCTCTCCCCTGCACTGCACTACAGAAACAGGGTATAACAGAGAGGGGGGGCAAAATAAATGGCAATATATTAATATAAAAGCAGCTATAAGGGAGCACTTAATCATAAGGCTATCCCTGTCATATATAGCGCTTTTTGGTGTGTGCTGGCAGACTCTCCCTCTGTCTCCCCAAAGGGCTAGTGGGTCCTGTCTTCGTATAGAGCATTCCCTGTGTGTCTGCTGTGTGTCGGTACGTGTGTGTCGACATGTATGAGGACGTTATTGGTGTGGAGGCGGAGCAATTGCCAAATATGAGGATGTCACCTCCTAGGGGGTCGACACCAGAATGGATGCCTTTATTTGTGGAATTACGGGATAGCGTCAACTCGCTTAAGCAGTCGTTTGCCGACATGAGGCGGCCGGACACTCAATTAGTGCCTGTCCAGGCGCCTCAAACACCGTCAGGGGCTGTAAAACGCCCCTTGCCTCAGTCGGTCGACACAGACCCAGACACAGGCACTGATTCCGGTGGTGAAGGTGACGAATCAACCGTATTTTCCAGTAGGGCCACACGTTATATGATTTTGGCAATAAAGGAGATGTTACATTTAGCTGATACTACAGGTACCACTAAACAGGGTATTATGTGGGGTGTGAAAAAACTACCAGTAGTTTTTACCGAATCAGAAGAATTAAATGACGTGTGTGATGAAGCGTGGGGTGCCCCGATAAAAAACTGCTAATTTCAAAGAAGTTATTGGCTTTATACCCTTTCCCGCCAGAGGTTAGGGAGCGCTGGGAAACACCTCCTAGGGTGGACAAAGCGCTAACACGCTTATCAAAACAAGTGGCGTTACCCTCTCCTGAGACGGCCGCACTTAAAGATCCATCAGATAGGAGGATGGAAAATATCCAAAAAGGTATATACACACATGCAGGTGTTATACTACGACCAGCTATTGCGACTGCCTGGATGTGCAGTGCTGGGGTAGTTTGGTCAGAGTCCCTGATCGAAAATATTGATACCCTGGACAGGGACAATATTTTACTGTCGTTAGAACAAATAAAGGATGCATTTCTTTATATGCGTGATGCACAGAGAGATATCTGCACACTGGCATCACGGGTAAGTGCTATGTCCATTTCGGCCAGAAGAGCTTTATGGACACGACAGTGGACAGGCGATGCGTAGAGGAGTTATTTGGGGTCGGTCTATCGGATTTGGTGGCCACGGCTACGGCCGGGAAATCCACCTTTCTACCTCAAGTCACTCCCCAACAGAAAAAGGCACCGACCTTTCAACCGCAGCCCTTTCGTTCCTTTAAAAATAAGAGAGCAAAGGGCTATTCATATCTGCCACGAGGCAGAGGACGAGGGAAGAGACAGCAACAGGCAGCTCCTTCCCAGGAACAGAAGCCCTCCCCGGCTTCTACAAAAGCCTCAGCATGACGCTGGGGCTTCGCAAGCGGACTCGGGGGCGGTAGGCGGTCGTCTCAAGAATTACAGCGCGCAGTGGGCTCACTCGCAGGTAAATCCCTGGATCCTGCAGATAATATCTCAGGGGTACAGGTTGAAATTAGAGACAGAGCCACCTCGCCGTTTCCTGAAGTCTGCTTTACCAACGTCCCCCTCAGAAAGGGAGACGGTTTTGGAAGCCATTCACAAGCTGTATTCTCAGCAGGTGATAGTCAAGGTACCTCTTCTACAACAAGGGAAGGGGTATTATTCCACTCTTTTTGTGGTACCGAAGCCGGATGGCTCGGTAAGGCCTATTCTAAATCTGAAGTCCTTGAACCTGTACATAAAGAAGTTCAAGTTCAAGATGGAGTCACTCAGAGCAGTGATAGCGAACCTGGAAGAAGGGGACTTTATGGTATCCTTGGACATCAAGGATGCGTATCTCCACGTTCCAATTACCCCTCACACCAGGGGTACCTCAGGTTCGTTGTACAAAACTGTCACTATCAGTTTCAGACGCTGCCGTTTGGTTTGTCCACGGCACCTCGGGTCTTTACAAAGGTAATGGCCGAGATAATATTTCTTCTTCGAAGAAAAGGCGTATTAATTATCCCATACTTGGACGATCTCCTAATAAGGGCAAGGTCCAGAGAACAGCTAGAGATGGGTTTAGCACTATCTCAAGAGGTGCTAAAGCAGCACGGATGGATTCTGAATATTCCAAAATCCCAATTAATGCCGACAACTCGTCTGCTGTTCCTGGGGATGATTCTGGACACAGTTCAGAAAAAGGTTTTTCTTCCCGAAGAAAAAGCCAAGGAGTTATCTGACCTGGTCAGGAACCTCCTAAAACCAGGAAAGGTGTCTGTACATCAATGCACAAGAGTCCTGGAAAAAAAAATGGTAGCTTCTTACGAAGCAATCCCTTTCGGCAGATTCCATGCAAAGGGATCTGTTGGACAAATGGTCAGGGTCGCATCTTCAGATGCACCTGCGGATAACCCTGTCGCCGAGGACAAGGGTATCCCTTCTGTGGTGGTTGCAGGAGGCTCATCTATTGGAGGGCCGCAGATTCGGCATGCAGGATTGGATCCTGGTGACCACGGATGCCAGCCTGAGAGGCTGGGGAGCAGTCACACAGGGAAGAAATTTCCAGGGAGTGTGGTCGAGCCTGAAAAAGTCTCTTCACATAAGCATTCTGGAACTAAGAGCAATCTACAATGCTCTAAGCCAGGCGGAACCTCTGCTTCAAGGAAGACCGGTGTTGATCCAGTCGGACAACATCACGGCAGTCGCCCATGTAAACAGACAGGGCGGCACAAGAAGCAGGAGGGCAATGGCAGAAGCTGCCAGGATCCTTCGCTGGGCGGAGAATCACGTGATAGCACTGTCAGCAGTATTCATCCCGGGCGTGGACAACTGGGAAGCAGACTTCCTCAGCAGACACGACCTTCACCCGGGAGAGTGGGGACTTCATCCAGAAGTTTTCCACATGCTATTAAACCGTTGGGTAAAACCAATGGTGGACATGATGGCGTCTCGCCTCAACAAAACACTGGACAGGTATTGCGCCAGGTCAAGAGATCCGCAGGCAATAGCTGTGGACGCGCTGGTAACACCTTGGGTGTACCAGTCGGTATATGTGTTTCCTCCTCTGCCTCTCATACCAAAGGTATTGAGGATTATACGGCAAAGAGGAGTAAGACTAGTGGCTCCGGATTGGCCAAGAAGGACTTGGTACCCGGAACTTCAAGAGATGGTCACGGACGATCCGTGGCCTCTACTTCTGAGAAGGGACCTGCTTCAGCAGGGTCCTTGTCTTTTTCAAGACTTACCGCGGCTGCGTTTGACGGCATGGCGTTTGAATGCCAGATCCTAAAAGGAAAAGGCATTCCAGAAGAAGTCATTCCTACCTTGATAAAGGCAAGGAAGGAAGTCACCGCGAAGCATTATCGCCGTATTTGGCGAAAATATGTTGCGTGGTGCGAGCAGCGGAGTGCTCCGATGGAGGAATTTCAACTGGGTCGTTTTCCTACATTTCCTGCAATCAGGATTGTCTATGGGTCTCAAATTGGGATCTATTAAGGTTCAAATTTCGGCCCTATCAATATTCTTCCAAAAAGAATTGGCCTCAGTCCCTGAGGTCCAGATTTTTATCAAAGGAGTACTGCATATACAGCCTCCTGTGGTGCCTAAGGTGGCACCGTGGGATCTAAATGTAGTTTTAGATTTCCTCAAATCCAATTGGTTTGAACCACTAAAGAATGTGGATTTGAAATATCTCACATGGAAAGTGACTATGTTACTGGCCCTGGCTTCGGCCGGGAGAGTATCTGAACTGGCGGCTTTGTTTTATAAAAGCCCTTATTTAATTTTCCATTCGACATAGGGCAGAGCTGCGGACGCGTCCGCATTTTCTCCCTAAGGTGGTATCAGCGTTTCACCTGAACCAGCCTATTGTAGTGCCTGCGGCTACAGACGACTTGAAGGACTCCAAGTTGTTGGACGTTGTCAGAGCCTTAAAAATATACATTTAAAGGACGGCTGGAGTCAGAAAATCTGACTCGCTGTTTATACTGTATGCACCCAACAAGTTGGGTGCACCTGCTTCTAAGCAGTCGATTGCTCGTTGGATTTGTAACAAAATTCAACTTGTACATTCTGTGGCAGGCCTGCCACAGCCTAAATCTGTTAAGGCCCATTCCGCAAGGAAGGTGGGCTCATCTTGGGCGGCTGCCCGAGGGGTCTCGGCATTACAACTCTGCCGAGCAGCTACGTGGTCAGGGGAGAACACGTTTGTAAATTTTTACAAATTTGATACCCTGGCAAAGGAGGACCTGGAGTTCTCTCATTCGGTGCTGCAGAGTCATCCGCACTCTCCCGCCCGTTTGGGAGCTTTGGTATAATCCCCATGGTCCTTTCAGGAACCCCAGCATCCACTTAGGACGATAGAGAAAATAAGAATTTACTTACCGATAATTCTATTTCTCGGAGTCCGTAGTGGATGCTGGGCGCCCATCCCAAGTGCGGATTATCTGCAATACTTGTACATAGTTATTGTTAACTAATTCGGGTTATTGTTTAGGAAGCCATCTTTCAGAGGCTCCTCTGTTATCATACTGTTAACTGGGTTTAGATCACAAGTTGTACGGTGTGATTGGTGTGGCTGGTATGAGTCTTACCCGGGATTCAAAATCCTCCCTTATTGTGTACGCTCGTCCGGGCACAGTACCTAACTGGAGTCTGGAGGAGGGTCATAGGGGGAGGAGCCAGTACACACCACCTGACCTGTAAAAGCTTTACTTTTGTGCCCTGTCTCCTGCGGAGCCGCTATTCCCCATGGTCCTTTCAGGAACCCCAGCATCCACTACGGACTCCGAGAAATAGAATTATCGGTAAGTAAATTCTTATTTTAATGAACATCATCTTCTCCACATTTTCTGGATGTAACCTCGTACGCCGATTGCTGACAAGGTGAGCGGCGGCACTAAACACTCTTTCGGAGTACACACTTGTGGGAGGGCAACTTAGGTAGAATAAAGCCAGTTTGTGCAAGGGCCTCCAAATTGCCTCTTTTTCCTGCCAGTATAAGTACGGACTGTGTGACGTGCCTACTTGGATGCGGTCACTCATATAATCCTCCACCATTCTATCAATGTTGAGAGAATCATATGCAGTGACAGTAGACGACATGTCCGTAATCGTTGTCAGGTCCTTCAGTCCGGACCAGATGTCAGCATCAGCAGTCGCTCCAGACTGCCCTGCATCACCGCCAGCGGGTGGGCTCGGAATTCTGAGCCTTTTCCTCGCACCCCCAGTTGCGGGAGAATGTGAAGGAGGAGATGTTGACAGGTCGCGTTCCGCTTGACTTGACAATTTTGTCACCAGCAGGTCTTTCAACCCCAGCAGACCTGTGTCTGCCGGAAAGAGAGATCCAAGGTAGGCTTTAAATCTAGGATCGAGCACGGTGGCCAAAATGTAGTGCTCTGATTTCAACAGATTGACCACCCGTGAATCCTTGTTAAGCGAATTAAGGGCTGCATCCACAAGTCCCACATGCCTAGCGGAATCGCTCCCTTTTAGCTCCTTCTTCAATGCCTCCAGCTTCTTCTGCAAAAGCCTGATGAGGGGAATGACCTGACTCAGGCTGGCAGTGTCTGAACTGACTTCACGTGTGGCAAGTTCAAAGGGCATCAGAACCTTGCACAACGTTGAAATCATTCTCCACTGCACTTGAGACAGGTGCATTCCACCTACTATATCGTGCTCAATTGTATAGGCTTGAATGGCCTTTTGCTGCTCCTCCAACCTCTGAAGCATATAGAGGGTTGAATTCCACCTCGTTACCACTTCTTGCTTCAGATGATGGCAGGGCAGGTTCAGTAGTTTTTGGTGGTGCTCCAGTCTTCTGTACGTGGTGCCTGTACGCCGAAAGTGTCCCGCAATTTTTCTGGCCACCGACAGCATCTCTTGCACGCCCCTGTCGTTTTTTAAAAACTTCTGCACCACCAAATTCAAGGTATGTGCAAAACATGGGACGTGCTGGAATTTGCCCATATTTAATGCACACACAATATTGCTGGCGTTGTCCGATGCCACAAATCCACAGGAGAGTCCAATTGGGGTAAGCCATTCCGCGATGATCTTCCTCAGTTGCCGTAAGAGGTTTTCAGCTGTGTGCGTATTCTGGAAAGCGGTGATACAAAGCGTAGCCTGCCTAGGAAAGAGTTGGCGTTTGCGAGATGCTGCTACTGGTGCCGCCGCTGCTGTTCTTGCGGCGGGAGTCCATACATCTACCCAGTGGGCTGTCACAGTCATATAGTCCTGACCCTGCCCTGCTCCACTTGTCCACATGTCCGTGGTTAAGTGGACATTGGGTACAGCTGCATTTTTTAGGACACTGGTGACTCTTTTTCTGAGGTCTGTGTACATTTTCGGTATCGCCTGCCTAGAGAAATGGAACCTAGATGGTATTTGGTACCGGGGACACAGTACCTCCAACAAGTCTCTAGTTGGCTCTGCAGTAATGATGGATACCGGAACCACGTTTCTCACCACCCAGGATGCCAAGGCCTCAGTTATCCGCTTTGCAGTAGGATGACTGCTGTGATATTTCATCTTCCTCGCAAAGGACTGTTGAACAGTCAATTGCTTACTGGAAGTAGTACAAGTGGGCTTACGACTTCCCCTCTGGGATGACCATCGACTCCCAGCGGCAACAACAGCAGCGCCAGCAGCAGTAGGCGTTACACGCAAGGATGCATCGGAGGAATCCCAGGCAGGAGAGGACTCGTCAGAATTGCCAGTGACATGGCCTCCAGGACTATTGGCATTCCTGGGGAAGGAGGAAATTGACACTGAGGGAGTTGGTGGGGTGGTTTGCGTGAGCTTGGTTACAAGAGGAAGGGATTTACTGGTCAGTGGACTGCTTCCGCTGTCACCCAAAGTTTTTGAACTTGTCACTGACTTATTATGAATGCGCTGCAGGTGACGTATAAGGGAGGATGTTCCGAGGTGGTTAACGTCCTTACCCCTACTTATTACAGCTTGACAAAGGGAACACACGGCTTGACACCTGTTGTCCGCATTTCTGGTGAAATACCTCCACACCGAAGAGCTGATTTTTTTGGTATTTTCACCTGGCATGTCAACGGCCATATTCCTCCCACGGACAACAGGTGTCTCCCCGGGTGCCTGACTTAAACAAACCACCTCACCATCAGAATCCTCCTGGTCAATTTCCTCCCCAGCGCCAGCAACACCCATATCCTCCTCATCCTGGTGTACTTCAACACTGACATCTTCAATCTGACTATCAGGAACTGGACTGCGGGTGCTCCTTCCAGCACTTGCAGGGGGCGTGCAAATGGTGGAAGGCGCATGCTCTTCACGTCCAGTGTTGGGAAGGTCAGGCATCGCAACCGACACAATTGGACTCTCCTTGTGGATTTGGGATTTCGAAGAATGCACAGTTCTTTGCTGTGCTGCTTTTGCCAGCTTGAGTCTTTTCATTTTTCTAGCGAGAGGCTGAGTGCTTCCATCCTCATGTGAAGCTGAACCACTAGCCATGAACATAGGCCAGGGCCTCAGCCGTTCCTTGCCACTCCGTGTGGTAAATGGCATATTGGCAAGTTTACGCTTTTCCTCCGACAATTTTATTTTAGGTTTTGGAGTCCTTTTTTTACTGATATTTGGTGTTTTGGATTTGACATGCTCTGTACTATGACATTGGGCATCGGCCTTGGCAGACGACGTTGCTGGCATTTCATCGTCTCGGCCATGACTAGTGGCAGCAGCTTCAGCACGAGGTGGAAGTGGATCTTGATCTTTCCCTAATTTTGGAACCTCAACATTTTTGTTCTCCATATTTTAATAGGCACAACTAAAAGGCACCTCAGGTAAACAATGGAGATGGATGGATTGGATACTAGTATACAATTATGGACGGGCTGCCGAGTGCCGACACAGAGGTAGCCACAGCCGTGAACTACCGCACTGTACTGTGTCTGCTGCTAATATATAGACTGGTTGATAAAGAGATAGTATACTCGTAACTAGTATGTATGTATAAAGAAAGAAAAAAAAACCACGGTTAGGTGGTATATACAATTATGGACGGGCTGCCGAGTG